>NC_133657.1:28680154-28980154 GCF_009905375.1 Apium graveolens | reverse complement strand
CATGACACCTTTTTGAGGATGGGATATAACGACTCCCAATTGACCCCAACTGACATGCCGATATATGGATTTGCGGGAGTGGAGTGCCCTGTAGAAGGGATAATCAAGTTGCCAACAACCATAGGACAGGAACCAAGGCAAGCAACTCAGATGTTGGACTTCGTGGTGGTGAAGGCTAGTTCGACTTACAACATTATTATGGGAAGAACAGGGATACACGCCTTCAAGGCAAGCCCTTCTTCCTACCATTCAGTTATGAAGTTTCCCACCCAGGATGGGATCGGAGAAGAAAGAGGAGATCAAAAAATGGCTAGAAGCTGTTATATGGCCTCTTTGAGGGCAGATGGAGTTGGGGGCAGGTTCTTCCTATTGAAGATTTGGATATCCGAGAGAATGATGAGAAAAGAGGAAAACCAGTAGAAGACTTGGTTACAATTCCTTTAGCCCCCAAAGATCCTGAGAAGGTGGCTTTTATTAGAGCCACGCTCGAGGAGCCCCTTAGAGGGAAATTGGTGAAATTTTTGCAAGAAAATAGTGACGTATTTGCATGGTCAGCAGCTGATATACCAGGCATAGACCCGGAACTGATTACTCACAAGTTGAATGTGGACCCAAATCGGAAGACAGTGAAATAAAAGAAAAGAAGTTTTGCTCCAGAAAGGCAAGAAGCTATAAAAAAGGAAGTAGAAAAGCTCTTAGAGGCTGGTTTCATTGAGGAGATTCAATTTCCGGAGTGGTTAGCAAACCCTGTAATGGTGAAGAAGGACAATGGAAAATGGAGGATGTGTGTGGACTTCACTGATCTAAATGATGCATGTCCTAAGTACTGTTTCCCGTTACAAAGGATTGATACCTTGATAGATGCCACTGCTGGGCATGAGATGCTGAGCTTTATGGATGGATTTAGTGGATACAATCAGAT
The DNA here is from genome assembly GCF_009905375.1 of Apium graveolens. NCBI lineage: Eukaryota > Viridiplantae > Streptophyta > Magnoliopsida > Apiales > Apiaceae > Apium > Apium graveolens. The sequence continues at coordinate 28,979,232 of NC_133657.1, read as the reverse complement.
CAAGATGCATAAGGACGACATTCCAAAGGTATCATTCATCACTGACTTTGTTGTTTATTGTTATCTTGTTATGGCATTTGGTCTCAAGAATGCAGGAGCCACCTATCAAAGGTTGGTAAATAAAATTTTTAAGGATCTTATTGGCAAGACTATGGAAGTCTATGTTAATGACATGTTTGTCAAGAGTCTAGTAAAGACTGATCATATAACCCATTTGAGGGAAGCTTTCAAGGTCCTGAGGTACCACAAGATGATGTTAAATCCTACGAAGTGTGCTTTCGGAGTAGGATCTGGAAAATTTTTGGGACTGATGGTCTCCAAGAGAGGGATCGAAGCCAACCCTGATAAAATAAAGGCAATCCGGGACATGGAGCAACCAAAAACTGTCAAAGATGTTCAGAAGCTCACAGGAAGGGTTGTTGCGCTAGGATGATTCATCTCCAAGTCAGGAGATAAGTGCTTGTTGTTCTTCAAGTCCTTAAAGAAGGTCAAAGATTTTCAATGGAGTGAGGAAAGCCAGAAGGCATTCGAGGAATTAAAGAAATATATGGCTTAGGCCCCATTGTTGGCCAAGCCAGCTTTGAATGAAGTCTTATACTTGTACTTGGCCGTTTCAGAGAGTGCTTTGGGCGCTGTGTTGGTTAAGGAGGAACTGAAAATCCAGAAACCAGTATACTATGTCAGCAAAATTCTGCATGGAGCCGAGTTGAATTATTTAACTATTGAGAAGTTTGCTTTAGCTTTGGTGATGGCTTCAAGAAAGTTACGTCCTTACTTTCAGGCTCATCAAATTGAGGTGCTAACAAATCAGCCCCTGAAAAATATCATTCATAGTCCCAAGGCTAGTGGGAGGTTGATCAAGTGGGCAATAGAGCTGGGAGAATTCGACATCAAGTATAAGCCACAAACGGCAATAAAAGCCCAGGCATTGGCTGACTTTATGGTGAAATGTACCATACCCAACCAAGAAGTCGGGGGGAAGGAAAATACCATACCTCAAGACAAGGAAGTTGATAAGGGGGACAAAGAAAAGGATGATAAGTAGAAAGAATATTGGGTTCTCTATTTTGATGGAGCATCAAAAACAAATTCAAGTAGAGCAGGTTTGGTTTTACAAAGCCCTGATGGGTTCTTGATTGAGTATGCCATGAAGTTAGACTTCCCGACCACAAACAATGAGGCAGAATTTGAAACTCTGATAGCTGGCCTCGGCTTAGCAGGGACACTTATAGTCAAGAACTTGAAGGTCTGTGGAGACTCGAAGTTGGTTATATCCCAGGTGAAGGGGGAGTTTGAGGCAAGGGATGATACGATGGCTAAGTATGTCCTCCTAGTAAGGGCTGTGATGACCCAATTCGATGAATGCCATATTGAGCACATTCCAAGGGAGGAAAATTCTAAGGCAGATGGATTGTCAAAGTTCGCTTCAACTGAGATAGAGGAAAGTTCAGGAAGTGTATACTTCCGCGTTATGAAGACACGGAGCATTGATGTTAAGCTTGTAGCTCCTGTAGGACTGGGGACTTCATGGATAGATCCCATTAAGACTCATATTCAAACCGGATGGTTGCCAAGTGATGCTACTGAAGCACGAAAGTTGGCTGTTTAAGCACTAAGATACTCTTTGATAGATGGGATTTTGTATAAAAGATCTTTTGTGGTTCCTTACTTAAGGTGTCTAAGGCCCAATGAGGCACGTTTGGCTCTTAAAGAAGTACATGAAGGTATTTGTGGGCAACACTTGGGGGCAGAGTATTAGCTCATAAGATAACCCGTTTAGGCTTCTATTGGCCGGATATGATGGCTGATGCCAACAAATATGTAAAGAAGTGTGACTACTATCAGAAGCATGCACGTGTCATTAGACAACCCTCCGAGATGCTGACCTCTATCAACTCACCCATCCCCTTTGCTATGTGGGGAATGGATATACTTGGGCCTTTTCCCATGGCCACGGCACAAAGGAAGTTCCTGATTATAGCCATTGATTATTTTACTAAGTGGATTGAAGCCAAACTCTTGGCCAAAATCACAACTAAGTAGGTTGCACAATTCCTGTGGGAAAATATCATGTGCCGGTATGGAATTCCCCGCATCCTAGTCACTGAAAATGGGACACAATTCAACAACGAGGAATTCAAGAAGTATTGTGAGGAGAATGAAATTGAGTTATGATTCACCTCTGTGGCTCACCCGCAAGCCAATGGGCAAGCGGAAGTGGCGAATCGGATAATCCTGGATGGACTAAAGAAGAGGATCGAGAAATCGAGGAATAAGTGGGTGGATGATATACTCCCCATACTATGGGCCTATAGGACTACCTGTAGAGTCACGACTGGAGCAACTCCCTTCATGTTAGCATATGGGGCAGAAGCAGTTGTTCCCGTGGAGATATCACATTCCTCTCCCAGGATTCAAGCTTTCAATACTGAGGAGAATGAGGAAGGGCAAAGGTTAGCCCTGGATCTAATTGACGAAGTATGAGATGAGGCACATGCGAAGATAGTAGAATATCAGAAAAAGGCTTCGTTCTACTACAACCTAAGAGTTAAAAAAAGGTTTTTCAAACAGGGTGACTTAGTCTTGAGGAAGGTAGAAGCTTCTGGTGTAGGGCAGAAAGGGAAGCTTGCCCCAAATTGGGAAGGGCCATACAAGGTCAAGAGTGTTCAAGGTAGAGGAACCTACAAACTGGAGACTATAGATGGTTTTGAAGTCCCGAGAACTTGGCATTTACAAAACCTGAAGGTTTACTATGTGTGAAGCAATTGGACATGATTCTCGCTTGTCAAGATGACAAGTAGGTTGAAAAGCACCTTGAAGCTTTGCTTGCTTAGGATTTACATGTTTTAGCTTTATTTTGAGGTGTAAGGGATGAATCCCAACAATTTTTGAAATTCAGAAAGTTTTCAAAATATGTTTTGATATCCAGTAACAAAACAAGTAAACTAAGTGCATGAGATGAAAGCATAAAGTTCGATAAATAAAACAAGTTCAAATAAATAATACAAAGTCTAATAAATAAAGTCTCGAAGACAAGATAAAATAGATAAGCCACGCAGGACTGGAAAAGCTCTAAGGAGCAGATGTGCCCTCGGCATCCATATCATCATCTCCTCCGCTCTCGCTGGAAGTCTCTGTCATCTCGGAGGAGGAAGAGCTATCATCCTCAGCCGGCCTGGAAGACGACTCGGGAGGAGGTAGAAGCGGGTCCTGAGGGATACGATCCGAGACAACCACTCGGGTACGAAACCTCTGCAGTAAAGCCTCATCATCAGGACAAAAATAGTCCGTCAAGTTAACATCAGGACAGGCCTCGTTCACAGTCCCATGGGCCGTGTCCCAGCCAGTCCTAAAAAACCCAGGGAAGACTGAATTGTCTCTCACCCTCATGGACTGGTTGAACTCCTCCGAGTCCAAATAATTCAGTCTCTCACCCTCATGGACTGGTTGAACTCCTCCGAGTCCAAATAGTTGTCAATCGCCTTATCTTTCTCCGCCCTTAGCACCACCAGCTCAGTGTTGGACTCTCTGAGCTCCTCCTCCTTACGCTTCAGCTTCCGCTCCAAAGCGGCGTACTTCTTTTACTGCCTCCTAAGGGCATTATCAGCTTTTTAGAGGCCCTCTTCCATGATTCAGCTTGCCTCACAGCGCCTTGGAAGTAGGCGTTAGACTGAAACAAAATGATAAACAAAAGCGTAAGGCAAGTGAATGCTACAAGTAAGAAAGAAAAATTTCAAGAAATCATCATACCGAGGCTAAGGACTGAGCTCCCATGAGCTTTATCCTCTCCAAGTCAGGAATAGCCACCACATCGGTGAAGTCCTTGGGAGTTACTCCATGGTAAGACCAATCTCAGGCGTGCTTCGTGGATCCAACCACGGTATCCCCTCGGCGGAATCCCCAGAGAGGCTGAAAGGCGCTTATAGCAGCAGAGACAGGAACATCAGTAGTGATAGGGGCACTGTGGCCCTCAGCTCCCTCAGCCGGAACCTCCACTATGGGCTCCTTATGCTTCCGTAGGAAGCTAGGCTCAGTAGCCTTTCCTTGAGTATCCAGGCCCGCAAGGCGAGCCTTCTTCATCCTGGCAGTCTCCTCAACGAGAGGCACATTATCCTCGTTGATCTCCTTAGCAGCTGCAAAACAAGAGAAAAAAAAAATAAGTGGTGTCAATAATGCATGAAACAGAATAAAAATGAGAAGGGAAGAAAAATACCCTGTTGACAAACAGTGGATAGCCCCACGTAAATGAGGGAGAACTCCTCTAAAAGAGTCCAGCTGATGGTGGCACCGTCATCCCGAGTAAGCTCATCATAAATGATAGTTTCCTCGGGGGTTAAGTGAATGGATTTGAGGCTACCATCATTAACCTTTCCCGAAGGAAGATCTGAAGAGGGTACCCCAGTCACCATTCTCCCACCTTAACCCGACAAAACTATTCCTCCAATTTTGGTTATTGTCGGGAATGGAGGCGCTGTTAAAAATGTGCTTACACTTGGGCCTTTGTTTAATGTAGACCCAACCAAAATTACCAGAAGAACTGTTGTAACATTGAAAAACCTTCCTAAAAATATCTACAGATAAGGAAAAACCTCCCCAAAGACAACAAACCATGAAACATACTATATTCCTCCAAGCGTTTGGAGGAAGTTGACAGGGGTTTATTTGCAGATGAGAAATAAAGGGGTGAAAAGGAAACCTAAGCCCAACATCAAGGGCATCTGTGTAAACAAAAAGAGTATTGGGTTTCCAGTGGCAGGTACGGTCGCCACCAGAAACTGGAACTAGCCTAAGGGGAGGACGAACATTGTAACGTGCATTTAACTTATCATAATCTATATTGTGCCATGTGTTGCAGTGATTAAAAGAGTCGGGATGTGCAGTAGAAAGATATTCATCCCCCTGGTATTAATCATATCTATCAAAGACATGTAAGAAGAACGGATTTCAACATCTTTACCTCATTTTGAAGTCGAGGCAATCTTGGTCGCTCTCTCAGCACCTTTGTCTGCCATTGATGGAGGTTGAAGGAAACCTTGAAACTTTGGATGGAAGGAAGGAGGCCGGAAAAGGCTTGGAAATGGCCGGAAAACTCTTAGAGAAAGAAGCATGCTGAGAGTGTTGAGAGAAGAGGAAGGTGTTTGAGAAATGAGTGAAGTGAGAAGTGTGAGGAAAACACTCTCCCATCCCACTCTTATATAGGCACAAAGAAGGCTAATTGGGCCTGGGAAAGCCCATTTGGGCCCAAGAAAAGAATACTCTGGAAAGTTCTAGTAGATTTTGGAAAAATCCAAGTAAATCTTAGAAACAAATAGAAGATTCTAGAAAAATCTGGAGTTTGGGCCTAAAAAGAAGGCCCAACCCAAACTTTATTGGGCCTAGGGGTAGTAAAAGCCCAGAGTAAAAGCCCAGCTCAAAAAAAGTAATGAAATTAAATCTTGTTGGGCTTGGAAATAAACAAAGCCCAAAAAAAGGCCCAGGAAATTGAAATTAAAGGCCCAAAGAGACAAAGCTCAGTAAAGGGTTGGCCCAACGAAAAAAGAGGCCCAGGAAAATAGGGACAAAAAATTGTTATTTTCTGACCTAGTTCGACCAGGACTAACACTATGTTTTTGGTCTAATGGTCTAGGTCGAAATTACCTTCGACCAGGGCTAGAAGGGGAGTATAATTCGGTCAAACAAAAATTCTGACCCAAAAATTCCCGCTCAAAAAAAAATTATATAGGGTGAAAATCCTGGCCGAAATTCGACCAGGATTCCTGCTCGAATTGGTCTTGCTCAAAAGAGCTTCGCTCAGGGCAATTAGGAGCCTAATTCGACCCGATATAAATTCAGCAATCAATTGAACTAGTACGACAAACAGATTGTCATACCGAAAGTCATGCTAGTTCAAACAGATTGTCATACCGAAAGTCATGCTAGTTCAAACAGATTGTCATACCGAAAGTCATGCTAATTCAAACAAATTGCCATACCAAAAGTCATGCTAGTTTAAACAGATTGTCATACCGAAAGTCATGCTAGTTCAAACAGATTGTCATACCGAAAGTCATGCTAGTTCAAATGGATTAGCTATGGAATTGTCTTGCCATTTCAAGGTAAATTGATCATAGACATAAAAAAAGAGAAAGAATTAAGGAAAAATCCCAGAATTAAGGGAAAAATTCCTGGAAATTAAGGAAAAATCCCAGAATTAAGGGAAAAAATCCTGGAAATTAAGGAAAAATCCCAGAATTAAGGGAAAAAATCCTGGAAATTAAGGAAAAATCCCAGAATTAAGGGAAAAAATCTTAAAAATTAAGGAAAAATCCTAGAATTAAGGGAAAAAATCCTAGAAATTAAAGAAATATCCCAGAATTAAGGGAAAAATTCCTGGAAATTAAGGAAAAATCCCAGAATTAAAGGAAAATTCCTGGAAATTAAGGAAAAATTCCATAATTAAGGGAGATATTCCTGGAAATAAAGGAAAAGTCCCAGAAATTCGAAATTAAGATAATTCCTAAATAATAGGGATAAATGCAAATCATTGTAAATGTATAGGTCGCTCCACACCTTACGCAAAAACGATACCCTGTAAAGGAACGAATGAACTTAATTTTTGCGAAACCTAGTCACTGTTTCCAAAAGTTGGGGGGCAAATGATAGGGAAGAAAATAAGGCCTGGGTATGTAATTAATATTGCATTAATCATATCAGAATTGGGCCAACAGCTAGGCCCATTTGAGAAAGCCCAAAACCCTGAATATTAATTAATTTTGTAATTAATTAATAAGGGATAAGTCAGCTGATAAGATGAGTCCTAGTGGAGAAATAAATCCTTGAAGATTGACCTCCAAGGAACCTGGTGGGATAAGGAATCAGCTTCCTACTTCTTGGAATCCAAAGTCCATTCTAATTCTGAGACTTGACCACCAAGTATTTTATCCCAAGTCCAATTCAAGGACTCCCAACATCTATATAAGGGGCCTCACCCCACAAATCAAAACTATGTTTTTGACTTGATCCTTAGCAATCAGCAAGGTACGTAGGCATCTTGTTAAGGCAGATTGAGTCATGAAATACAAGAGCAGTCAAATCGATCCTCGAAGCTCACGTTCCCTAGTAATAAACACATCAATTATTATACCTTAGTTTTTGATCCATAACAACAAGTTACAAGAGTGGGAAGACAATTATGTCAATGTAAAAAAAATTACATTGTTAGGTCACAAACACTGTAGAAGGGGGTTGAATACAGTGTTTAGCACAATCAAATCGAATATAAGAACTTAGGTAACAGAAAACAAATTTTATTCAACACAATAAACTTGGTTACAAAATGGAATTGTCCTCTCTCAGTGATGCACAAATTATCACGAGAGCTGCTAGAGTTACAAAGAATAATAACTTCGATAATCATAACACTTATAGTGTAAACTCTATGCCTGTGTTTATATACTACACAGTTACAAGATAATCTTCTAATTGATATGGAATATAATTATGCTTCCTAAAATATATCAACTAGTTATCTTTTCTTCCAATTATTCTATTCTTCATAGAATTCCTTCTTCATGCACAATTCTTTCTGTCTTAGTCTCGATCTTCTTTCCTTTCGATCAGCCGCCTGCCTTATCTGAAAGTCATCTTAAGTCCTGATATTATCTCCTGATAAATATCTTCTAAATCTTAAGTTCTGATAACTTAAGTTCTGATATCTTAAGTTTTGTCTTCAGTATAAGTGCTGATTTCCAGTTAAGTATTGATTTGTCCTGAAATGTAAGATCTGAAAACTAAACACAGATCATATTATACATGACATTATCAAATATATCTAACAATCTCCCCCAACTTGTAAATTAGCATAATATACAAGTTCAACATATATTTGATGATGTCAAAGACATTAAGTACAAATGCATGAGAATTTGACTAAATAACTACAACTTACAGTCCTTTCAGCTTTACCATCTTTAACTTTTGATAACAGATTCAGTCTGTATAAACTTCAGAATTTAAGTATTTGTAGATCTTTGACTTGGCTTCAACTTTCAATTTCTTCTGATCTCTTTGATATCAGGAGTTGTCCTGAGATAGTTCTTTAACAAACATCTCTCTGCATATTCAAGTTCATTGACCATCCTCCTTTTAGCATTTATCAATTCAGCTGTATCTTCTCCAAATTGAAAAATAGTTGCTCTGAGATCATTTATCTTAGCTTTTCTTATCTCCTGATCTAGTCTAATCAGATATGCCTTGTCAGACTCTAGATTGAATTCCATAGCCTTATAACCCAGAAAAGTAGTTATAATCCTAGCAGAGTTAGGCTTCATATTGACAATATCACCCTTGTGATCTCTGAACTTGGGACAGTATGTGCTGTCAGACTTTACAGAATAAAGCTTCTTTTGTCTTTGAATTTGAGACTTTAAATATTCTGCAGCACTATCTGTTAATCTGTCTTTCACTTGAAGTAGGAATAGAACATGTTCCAGTTCTTCAAAATACTTCAGAGGTATAGAATTTTTCTTAATCTGGTATACCCTTCCATCTATCATAAAATATAACAAGATATGTTCTTTCAAGAAGGTATGGTAAACCATTTGTACATAATCAAGTCGATTCAATCTTTCAGGAGTTGCTCCAACACCTGGTTCACTTAAGAAAGTTGGATCATTGGTAGTGTTATGTACTCTTCTTTCATCAGAACTACCCAACCCAGATTTATCTCTTGTTTCCTTACCTGTAACAACTCTTGCTTCAAAACCACCTGTTGCAGTTTTCAAAGATTAAGTCTGTTTAGCTTTGGTGAATCCTGGTAGGAGTATCATTGAAAGTATAACATAAACAATGTCAGAGGTTTCCTTTTCCTTATCTTCTGATATCAAACCAACTTGAGCTATGTCAGAGGTTGCTTGCTTCACTGTCATATCAAAACTTACTAAATCTTGACTCTGAACAACATGAGCCATGTCAGAGGTTGTTTGAAAAATCTTCTTTGAAATTAGAGTAAGATTAGTATATGCTTCATCATCAATTATTTCTTCATCCATGACTGGCATATAAACCTTTATAGGTTCATCAACCTTTTCTTTGTCCTTGGACCTTGGATCAATTTCCATTTGTGATTTGGCCTTGGTTGCCTCAGAACTTGTTCTTTCCTTTATCACAATACCCTTAGGTTTTGGAAATTTCTTTTCAACAACAGAAGCTTCAGATTTTGTCTTGACAGCTTCTGCTTTGAGTCTAGCTTCTCCTTCCTTTAGACTCTCAAAGTCCATTCCTGGATTTTTTAAAAAAAATAACTGCTTTGAAATTTCTTCATCAAGTTCTAGATATCCACCAGAACTTATCCTTTTACCAGTATCAGAACTTATTCTTCTCCCAGTATCAGAACTTGTTCCTTGACTTGTAATTCTAGCTTTACTTGATGAAAGTCCTTTGCCTTGACCTTGACGTCTACCCTAATTAGAGTTTCCCTGGTCATCATTTCCATCATCCTTTCCTTTCAGTGTCTGAATAGATTTGCATTTGGACTTAATCACTTTCTCCCCCTTTTTGGCATCAGCAGGTAATAGAAGAGAGACAAACAATTCTACTGAGGATTGGATCTCATTGAGTTGACTTTGTTGAGAAGCCTGATTCTGTAGAATTTCTTCAATTTGAGCTTGTTGCTTCTCCTGAGTTTTCTCAATGTAGGCAATTATGTCAAAGGATGGCTTGAAAAATCTTCTTTTCAAGTTTCACATTCATATCTTGCTGGATTAGAGATTCCTGAATTTTGTTCACTTTGTCATGAGTTATTGAGTGTTGACCTTGAAGGTGCCTTGTACTCAATGCAGTAACTCTCAGTTATGCCTTGAAATCATCATTTATTAGCATTTCATCAGCTTTTGCAAGATGCTCAGCAAGAATCTTTTCAGAAGGAACAAAAATAATTGAGTTCCATTCTTTAATCCACTCCTTTCCTCTAGGAGTTTCACTCCAAGGTACTGGTACTTCCCCTGTAACAAACTTCTTGACTAAATCAGCTTTATAAACAGTTTGTTGAGGTGCATGTCCTGATGGACCAGCTGCATCAGCATCTAAATTAGCAGCAGCTTCACCAGTAGTTTTTTCATTAGCAGCATCAGAACTTGTAGATCCTGCAGTATCAGCATCCTCTGATAAAATAGCAGTATGTGAGGCTATAGAGGCTTCAACATTTTCCTCTAAATTCTGATCTGCAGCCAGGTTCTGATCAACATTCAAAAGTGATGTTGTTGGTGGAGTGAGTTGAATTGGTGGAGCTTCCAAGTATAAAACCTCAGGCACAATCAGGTTTTGAATATCAATTTCAGCACTTGTACCTGGTTCTTCAGTATGTACTGGATCAACCATAGGTGACATAGGAGGTGTAGATATTTTAGCTTGAGCAGTTTCATGTTGTGCAGAAGGAAGTAATTCAATAATAATTGGTTTTGTTGAGATCAGAGATTCCTGATCCCCTTCCTTAGCTGCTTCCACTACATCTGAATCTGACTCAACTATGTCCCTATGAGCTCTCTGTTTCTTTAATTTCCTCAAAGGTGGAGACATTGTAGGAGCTTTATCATCAGAATTTAATTTTCTAAGCCTTTTGAGGGGCCTAGAACTCCCAGTTACAGTATCTTTCTGAGAAGAAACCTTCTCATCTTCTACAATAACAGGTTCTGATATAGGAACATGTTCCTCAGCATCTGATTCATCTCACAGAATAATTCTCCTTCTCTTCTGTTGAGTCTGAGGTACTTTCTTAGTCCTCTTGGGTTTGGAAGATGAAGGCTGCACTGTAGGATCTGAAGATTGAGAAGTTTGAGGTGTTTGTGTAGAGGTGGTAGGTGCTGATGGATGAGGTTCTGATGGTTGGATATCAGGATATAATTCAGCATATTTAACTGGATCGTAGGTTATTAAGGCTTGTTTGACAGATAAAGGAACTAGGAGGGGTCTTAACACAGCCTTCTTATTATTAGTAGATATTAAGTCATTAAAAGCTATTTTAACTAGTCTGAATGATGAAATTAATTCACTAGCAGATTGGGGCTTATTATCACAACAAAAACTATAGATAAGCTGACAGAATCTAGCGAAATAAACAGTATTTCTATCTTCTGTCATTCTATCCCCAATAAAACCTAAGACAACACTTGCATAATCAAAATCAGTTTGATTAATGAGAGCATACTCGATTTGTTGGCTGAATATGGGGATTGCATCAAAATTAGAGCATTTGTTTGCAAAAGCCTTGGTTATGCAGTTAAAGAAGAAACTCCATTCCCTCCTTATGAAAGATCTCTTCAAATGACCTAGCTTTGCCAATGTTCTCTCATACCCCAGACTGGCCATCATGTTTTGAAGAACTGGCTCTTCAACAATAGAATAAACACAGTTCTCAGGCAGCTGCAGTGCTTGTCGGAACGTAGCCAATGTCACAATATACTCATCCTCCCCTGATGAAAAAATAATACTTGGGGTCCCTTGAGCACCACCATCATCATATACTCCATTTCTCCAGAACTCAAGTACTTGAGTACCAGAGACTGCTTCAGGTTCAGTCAGAGCGTACCCAATATCAGAACTAGCAAGAAAGTCCTGAATGAAGTGAAGTTCTAATGGGGCTTCTGACTTGCTAAGAATAGCGGAGAAGTTATTAGGAACAAACTTAGCTCCATCAAAAATTATGTCTTTTGGTGCCATCTCTGTAAGAAATTAAGTGAATCAGAGAATGTGTGCAAAGTGTTTGTAAAAAGTCCTGAGAGAGAAAGTAAAAGAGATTTAGAATAGAAAAGTAAGTAAAAGATTAGAAAATCTTTTATCTCTCATATATATACTCTCTCCACTCAACAGTCATATTTTTGAAGCATGGGATACACTTTACACCTGGCACCATGTGAACAGTTAGTAAACGGTTAGAATGAGAGTTAATGGGCACGTAAAAACAAGCAATAATTACCATGCTCATACAGTTTTTTAGGACATACACGTTAACCACTAACCCACAATGATTATGACTGTTTTACCTCACATTAACCAAAATTCTGTAAAAATATTATCGTTCAAGTAATGACCAAAAATAAACCAAGTAAATAAATAATGTCATGTCAGCATCAAAACTTGATTATTATCAGGATTTAAAAGTCTTCAGAATATGGGTCCTTAACTCGAAAAGTGAATGTGTATTCCTGTAATTCTTCACACAAAGACTGATATGGTTTCATCAGAACTTAATCATCAGAACTTCCATCATAACTTGTCCTCAGAATTTATGAAAACTGACACATAGACTGTTCTTCTAAAACAACGTTGATCACCACAGTAATTTTCATTATTCATATGGAGTGTAAGTGTGTGCATGAAGCTAAATATCAGACAAGGAGTAAAGTTTTATTTACTTCAGTACATCTTAGAAATAAGGCATAACTAAGAACTTTACTTAAAATCTGTCATTATTCTGAAGTCTACTTTAGAATGAGTTCATGCATGAGTCCACCTCAACTGTTTTGTGCTCATTTTATGCATCTTTTGAAATTCTATTTTATAGTGGCTTCTCAGTGTAAGTGAGTCATGACTGCTTATCAGAATTTATGCTGTTATCAGAGTATTTCTCCAGTAATCATAGAGTGTGAAAAGTCACCAAGAAAATTTATTTTGCTTTTTTAGTGCATATTACTTAATACCAGCAATGCACTTGGGTCTTCCCTTCCACATTAAAAGATCTCAAAGGAGTACCTGATTTTTATTTCTTTTCTTTTTCTTTTGATAAGTGAGGCTTATCAGCACTTAGTACATTCACCAGATTTACTAATATCAGAACTTAACAAATAAGAAGCATTATTCTAGTTTTTGACTTAGTAATAAGCTACACAAAGTAAACTTAACTAAGCTCAATATCAGAATTTGCTTATGTTAAAAGACTTCCACATAAATAATTACTTCAAACATGGGATCTTTAGTATATTAAAGATTACTAGGTCAGCATCTAGCACAGTTATCCTCATTGGATTGAATAGTCACATATATATTCATATCACTATCAGAGTTTAGAAATTCACATCAGACAACAATCAGCACTTAAGTAATTTTCAATTTAAGCACAGAATACACAAAGATAGTAATATCTGTAAATATTGATCATAAAGTCTGATGTATCAGAACATAAACTAAGCAGATTTAGAGAAAGAACCTGAAACCATTCCAAGTTCATTTACCAATCTTATAAAAGTAGCTTCACACAGTGGTTTTGTGAAGATATCTGCTAGTTGTTGATCTGTGGGAACAAAATGCAATTCCACTGTACCTTCATCCACATGTTCCCTTATGAAGTGGTACCTAATGCTGATGTGCTTTGTCATTGAGTGCTGAACTGGATTACCTGTCATAGCAATAACACTTTGATTATCACAGTAAATAGGGATTTTAGAAAATTCTAACCCATAATCCAGTAACTGATTCTTCATCCAAAGAATCTGTGCACAACAGCTTCTTGCAGCAATGTATTCTGCTTCTGCAGTTGATGTGGAAATTGACTTCTGTTTCTTGCTAAACCAAGAAACCAATCTGCCTCCAAGAAATTGGCAGCTTCCACTTGTGCTTTTCCTGTCAATTTTGCATCCTGCAAAATCTGCATCTAAGTAACCTATTAGCTTAAAGTTTGATTCTCGAGGATACCACAATCCCAGATCAGCTGTACCCTTAAGGTACTTGAAAATTCTTTTCACAGCTGTTAAGTGAGGTTCTCTTGGATCTGCTTGAAATATTGCACAAAGGCAGGTAGCATACATGATATCAGGTCTACTTGCAGTTAGATAGAGTAGTGAGCCAACCATACCTCTGTAATCAGTAATATCTACTGATTTACCAGTATCCTTATCCAACTTAGTTGCAGTGGCCATAGGAGTGGATGCACTTGAACAATCCTGCATTCCAAATTTCTTCAACAAATTTCTGGTGTACTTAGATTGACAAATAAAAGTTCCTTCTTCATTCTGCTTGACTTGAAGGCCCAGAAAATAGTTAAGTTCTCCCATCATACTCATTTGATATCTTGACTGTATCAGTTTGGCAAACTTCTTACAAAGTCTGTCATTTATAGAACCAAAAATGATATCATCAACATATATTTGCACCAAAAGTAAGTCTTTTCCATGGTTGAGGTAGAACAGTGTTTTGTCAATAGTCCATTTGTTAAATCCACTTTCCAGGAGAAACTGAGCTAAAGTCTCATACCATGCTCTTAGAGCTTGCTTAAGGCCATAAAGTGCTTTATCAAGCCTGTAGACATGATTGGGAAATTTGGGATCTACAAAGCCAGGAAATTGTTCAACATATACTTTCTCTTCCAATTCTCCATTAAGAAAAGCACTTTTCACATCCATTTAAAAGACTTTAAACTTCTTGTGAGCAGCATAAGCCAAAAATATTCTTTTGGCTTCTAATCTAGCAACTGGTGCAAATGTTTCATCATAATCAATTCCCTCCTATTGAGAGTATCCTTTTGTAACCAGCCTTGCTTTGTTCCTTGTAATTATGCCGTCACTGTCAGTTTTGTTTCTGAACACCCATTTTGTACCAACAACTGATCTGTTCCTTGGTCTTGGCACTAGGGTCCAGACTTTATTTCTTTCAAATTCGTTTAACTCTTCCTGCATTGCTTGCACCCAATCAGCATCTTGAAGAGCTTCTTCCACTTTCTTTGGTTCAGTCTGAGAAAGAAAAGAATGATAAAGACATTCATTTGATGTAGTTGTTCTAGTTCTGATACCCGCATCAAGATTTCCAATAATTAGGTCAGGTGTATGTGCTTTAGTCCACTTCCTTGCAGATGGAAGGTTTTCTCTAGAACTGGATGCTCCCCCATGATCCATGCTGTCTCCATCAACATTTTCTGATACCCCCCCTGAAATTATGCTCTCTGAATTGGATCCTTCATTATTTGAGTTTCCAGAAATATCAGAACATGAGTTTCCAGAATTATCAGAACTTGGCCCATCAGAACTTGAAGAGCCTGTTGTAGATTCTGATGCTTCTTGAGATGTGGTTGGTTCTTCAGTATGCTCCCCCTGCACAGGTGCATTTTCCTTAAGCGTAGTCACCACAGTTTCAATAACATCAGAGTTTAATCCATCCGAGTTTGCAGTATCAGGATTTGTAGAATCAGAATTTAAAACTTTATTTTTGAATCTTAGCTGATCATGATCATTGAAATCTTCAAGTCCAGTAATCTTCTTATCATCAAAAGAGACATTGCTAGATTCCATGACAACCCTTGTTCTTAAATTATAGACTCTGAAGGCTTTTATAGAAAGTGGATATCCAACAAAAATTCCTTCATCAGCTTTTAGATCAAATTTGGATAGCTGTTCGGGATGAGTCTTAAGAACAAAACATTTGCATCCAAATACATGAAAATACTTCAGATTTGGCTTCTTTTTCTTCACCATCTCATATGGTGTTTTTTCATGCTTGTTAATGAGTGTTGCATTCTGAGTAAAACAAGCAGTCTGCACAGCTTCAGCCCAAAAGTAGGTTGGCAACTTTGCTTCATCAAGCATAGTTCAAGCAGCTTCAATAAGAGTTCTATTCTTTCTTTCAACAACTCCATTTTGTTGTGGAGTTCCAGGAGCAGAAAATTCCTGCTTTATTCCATGGTCTTTGCAGAACTCTTCCATGATCAAATTCTTGAACTCGGTGCCATTATCACTTCTTATGATCTTCACAGAATCTTTGAACAATTTATCCAGTTGCTTGACATGATCAATCAAGATAGATGCAATTTCACTTTTTGTGTGCAAGAAATACACCCATGTGTATCTGGTGAACTCATCCACTATGACCATAGCATATTTCTTCTTTGCAATAGACATGATATTAACTGGACCAAATAGATCAACATGTAGTAGGTGATAAGGCTCAAAAATTGATGATTCAGTCTTGCTCTTGAATGAAGACTTTCTTTGTTTTGCCTTCTGACATGAATCACAAAGGCCATCAGGAGCAAATACTGATTTTGGCAATCCTCTCACAAGATCTTTGTTGACTAGTTCATTTATATTGTTGAAATTTAAATGAGAGAGTTTCTTGTGCCAATCCCAGCTTTCTTCAATTGATGCTCTACTCAACAGACAGATTGCAGAACCATCATTACTTGTTGAAAGCTTGGCTTCATTAATGTTACCATGCCTGTATCCTTTCAGAACAACTTTTCCTGTAGATTTGCTTACAACTTCACAGTGTTCTTCAAAGAAATCCACATGATAACCTCTATCACAGATTTGACTCACACTCAGCAGATTGTATTTAAGTCCTGAGACCAGAGCTACTTTTTCGATGATGACATTCCCAAGATTGATATTGCCATATCCCAGAGTTTTTCCAATGTTGCCATCTCCATAAGAAACACCAGGGCCAACTTTCTCCACAAAGTCTGATAGCATAGCTTTATTTCCAGTCATATGTCCTGAACATCCACTGTCCAGAACTAGGATGTTCTTCATGTTGCCCTGCAATCACAAAGACCACTAATAATTAGTTTTAAGGACCCAGACTTGCTTGGATCCTTTGGCCTTTTTATGTTTGTTAACATTTGCAGCGGATTTAGCATCAGAGTTTATGTTAACAGTTTTCTTATCAGAATTTGCAATATCAGACTTTGCATCAGAACTTACACTAGAAGGAATAATGCTAACTTTCTTTACAGAAGGTTTTATTTGATAATAATCATAGTACAAACTATGATATTCCTTATAAGTATAAATAGAATGCCATAAACTACCACAATAAAAACAAGGATTTTGTGGCTTATATCTAACAGACTGACTCTTAACTCCTGATTTCAAAGGTAAGGAGTTTATATTCTTATTCTTCCTGCAAAAAGAAGTCCGATGGTTAGAATTTCAACAGTTATGACATGTTTTTTTAGGAGCATTAGGAACAGGCTTATAATTGTTACTTTTGTTCACACCTTCCTTTCCTTTCCATTCCTATTTTTCCTAGGTGGCTTTACCTTGTTTACATTCTTAACATCTTTCAGTTTATGCTTAAGCTGCTTCTTAGTCATTAAGCCCATGTTAACTTCGGTTAGCTTATCCTGTTTAGGTTTGTCAGAAGTTACTTTCTCCTTATCAATATCAGACTTTGCAGTTACAAACTTAACAGGATTTACCTTTGGTTTTTGTTTAACAACTATAGGCTCAGTTTCTACAGTTCCCTTACTGTTCTTACCATCTCCATAACCTAAGCCCTCTTTCCAGTTTCCACTACTAAGAATATCCTGAGTTGCTTTACCAGAGTTAGTCCAAGTCCTGATAATCTCTCTTTCCTTTTTTAACTCAGTTTTTAGAGATTCATTCATTTTTAACACTTCATCCCTAACATAAAAGGCATCATCTCTATCTTTCTGAGTTTGATGGAACATGACTGACTCTTTTTCTAAATAATCATTCTTCTTTTTATAAGCAAGATTTTCAGAAGTTAATATTTCACATGTAAAAGTTTGATCTTTATAACTAATGAACATGGTTTTAAGATATCTTCTCAACTCAGTAATATCATCAGTATGAAAGGTATAAGTAGTTTGAGGTACCTTTAAGTCAGCAGTATCAGAACTGCTATCAGCATTTACCATCAAGGCATAGTTTTCCTCATCCTCAGAATCTGAAGCATCTGACCAGCTTTTCTTCTTTGTGACAAGAGCCTTTCCTTTGTCACTTTTCCCTTTTCTGCAATCTGGAGATATGTGGCCTTTCTCACCAAAGTTGTAGCATTTAACATTTGAATAATCTCCTCTGTCAGACTTTCCTCATTTGCCTTCAGATTTTCTGAAACCTTTCTTTTCAGAACTTACACCCTTCCTGGAAAACTTCTTTCCTCTTCTGAATTTCATGTATGCAATCTTTGTGATTCCTTTCACCATAAGAGCACACAACTTCATCATCTCCTCATCATGGTCCATCTCAGGTATACTTTCAGTTTCTGAGTCATCATCACTATCAGAACTTGATGACTCAGTATCAGACTTTGTGATGAGAGCTTTTTCCTTTCCTTTTCTTGAGGCAGCTACTTTGGGACTTTCCTCCTCAGCCACAAAGGCAACTGTTCTTGACTTTCTTCCATTCCTTTTGCTTCTTTGTTCCATCACAAGTTCATGAGTCTTGAGCATCCCATAAATTTCATCAAGATTTGTTTCATCAAGATCATAGTTGTCTCTTATTATTGTGGCCTTCAAATCCCATCTTTCAGGAAGAGCTAACAGGAACTTAAGATTTGAATCTTCAATATCATACTCTTTGTCAACTAGTGACAAATCATTCAAGAGTTTTACAAATCTGTCATATAAATCTGTCAATGACTCATCAGGCTTTGAGTCAAAGTGCTCATACTGTTGAGTGAGTATTGTCTTCCTGTTCTTCTTGATTGAATCAGTTCTCTGACACCTTATTTCCAAAGCATCCCATATCTCTTTTACATTCTTGTAGTTAATTACCCTGTTTGACATGACATTATCAATGGCACTATGCAGCAAGTGTCTTACCTTTGCATCCTTTGCAATCAATAAGATATCTTCAGCAGTGTAATCACTTTTCTCCTTTGGTACAGACTTTGCTGGCTGTCCTGCAACTTCCATAGAGAGTTTGGTTGGCATATGTGATCCTTCATAAATCCTATCGAGATATTCTGGATCTGTAGCTTCCAAAAACATAGCCATCTTCACTTTCCATATGGAATACTCAGAAGGTTTCAACATGGGAATTCTTATAGTCTCATATCGACTATGAGTTACAGTTTTTGGAGGTTCTTCAGTTTTGGTGGGCTTGGTTGGAGTTTTTCTTCAGACATGATTGATTTTGGATCTTAAACTGTTTATGTGTTAACAGAAGGCTCTGATACCACTTGTTAGGTCACACACACTGTAGAAGGAGGTTGAATACAGTGTTTAGCACAATCAAATCGAATATAAGAACTCAGGTAACAGAAAACAGATTTTATTCAACACAATAAACTCTGTTACAATATGGAACTGTCCTCTCTCAGTGATGAACAAATTATCACGAGAGCTGCTAGAGTTACAAAGAATAATAACTATGATAATCGTAACACTTATAGTGTAAACTCTATGCATGTGTTTATATACTACACAGTTACAAGATAATCTTCTAATTGATATGGAATATAATTCTGCTTCCTAAAATATATCAACTAGTTATCTTTTCTTCCAAGTATTCTATTCTTCATAAAATTCCTTCTTCATGCACAATTCTTTCTGTCTTAATCTCGTTCTTCTTTCCTTTCAATCAACCGTCTGCCTTATCTGAAAGTCATCTTAAGTCCTGATATTATCTCCTGATAAATATCTTCTGAATCTTAAGTTCTGATAACTTAAGTTCTGATATCTTAAGTTATGTCTTCAGTATAAGTGCTGATTTCCAGTTAAGTATTGATTTGTCCTGAAATTTAAGATCTGAAAACTAAACACAGATCATATTACACATGACATTATCAAATATATCTAACATACATGAAAAATGATTCAACCCCCTTTAGGAGGCAATGAAGGTAACAGTTAAAAGTAAAAAGGAGACCGATTGTTTGATGCTAATAATAAGTATCCCCGACAAAGACTCTGACTCTCCCTCGAGAAAGAACGATCGAGAACCAAAATTCATGAAGTCTCCAAGAAGCTCAATCTTAATGAAAATTGAGAAAGATGAAGATGGTCGATGGCCGAAGCCACTATGCACTAATCCTAAAAAGAGGAAGAAAGATTTATATTCAAGATTTCACAAAGATGACATCGACGATTGTCGTCAGCTAAGGAATAAAATTAAGCTCTTAATCCAGAGAGAAAGACTGAACAGGTTCACAAGATGGTGAAGGAAGTAATAGAAATAAAGATTATGAAGAATAAAAGAATAGATAAAAAACTCCATAAAAATAGGCAACCCCGAGGGCCAGTTATAAAAATGATCTTTATAAGATTAACGACCATTGGGATTTCAATAAGCTCAATAAAAGCTTGTGCCCGAAAGATTGTACACCATAACGAGCGACAGTGGAAGTTGCCACCCATTTTAATGATTCTGATTTGGAAGGGTTGAAGTTCTCATATAAACACCCGTTGGTCATCACACTATGATATAAATGTTTGAAAGATTTTTAGCAGATGGGACTTACTGATTCCAAACTCACATTTTATGTAACCACGTTAGAGGCCTGATGGAGTCGGGGGAAATTCATCCCAATACAAGACATCGATGTCCCAAAAAATAGAGGGTGACGAGAAAAGCTAGTAGAGGATCTGATTCTGATCTCTTTATCACCTGGAAAATAGACAAGGTTACTTATGGTGGAGCCTCGCTTCAAGTACCCTTTAATGAAAAATTGATTGCTTTCTTACAAGAAAGTAGAAAGTATACGCATGGATAATGGATGATATCCTGGATTTAGCCTAAGTTGATTACATATAATCTTAATAATGATTATAACCGGAGTACGGTGAAGAAAATGAAGAGAAATTTTGCCTTTGACGGGCAAGAAACCATAAAACAAGAAGCTGATACATAAGAACGATCTTCTTAAGGTACCACTCCTTAGTAGATCTCTATTATTATGTATCTTATTGTTTCTTTTGTCTTGAGAATAGGGATGTCAAATACCAAAGGTTAGAAAATAATTTTTTTAAGCATCTCTATTGAAATACTATGAGAGTCTAAGATATAATAGAATTAAGAGCCTTGACAAGGCTGAATACGTGAACAGCTCCGAGAGACATTTGAAGTACTGAGGCACCAAAAAATGATGTTAAATCGTACAAGGTATGCCTTTAAGGTAGCGTATGAAAGGTTTTGGGCCTCATGATCTTCAAGAGAGGAATCAAGGAAAATACTGAGGAGACTTAAGTGATCCTGGTCATGGAACTCTCATAATCCAGAGAGGACATATATAAACTAAAAAGTGTGATTTAGAGAAGGTTCATCTCCGAATCCACTAAGTTGACTTTCTTCACGACATGGAAGACGGTAAAGGACTTTTAAGGGACTGATAAAAACTAAGTTGTTTTTGAGGAATTGAAGAAGTAAATGACAGGAACACCCGGAGAAGTACTGAATCAATACATTGAAAACTCCATTACGCTACTGAGATTTTCCCTGTGAGGAAAGGCATAAAGGTTCAGAAAACCCATCTAATAAGAGAGTGAAGAACAACTCCCGTATTGAGAAGTTCGCATTAGTCATGACCATGGAGCGAGGAAATTACACTGTATTTCCAGGTGTACCAGATTCACACTGTACTTGATCTGGAAAAATGGGCTTGGAACCGAAGAACCGAACCAAAATTTATGGAACCGAGATCTGAATCATATAATCCGATTATTATCCAAAAACCAAATTAAACCGATCCAAAAATTTCTCAAACCAAAAATTTAATCAAAAATGATCCAAAATACTAGATACGATTAAAAATTGGAATCAAACAAAATCGAATCATATATTATTCGAACCAAATATGATCTGAAAGAAGCAAAAAATATTTTATGTTCGTGATAAAATAATTATTTAATCATAATATTTTATAAACGCATTATATTAAATGTACTAAATTTAATAAAAATATTTTTTTAAGTTTCACAAAGTGAAAAAAAATAAGTTAATATCCGAAAATATCTGAACCGATTTAATCCGAACCGATTTTGTCCGATTTTTATTCGAATTTCATTAGTTTTTAATCTGAATTAGACCCAAACCAAATCACATATGATCTGATTGTCCTCAAGTTATATCATAATCCGAAAGTGGAACTTGCCCGAAATTGATCATATTCGAAGCCGATCTGATTATCTGATTTGCCAAGTCTAGGAACAACACACATCCCTGGGGCTAGTGGAATATTGATTATGTTAGAAATTCAGCTTGGTGAATTTGACATCAAGTATAAACCCTGTATGGTGACTAAGGTTCAGACTTTGGAGGACTTCGTGGTTGAGTAAACCATTGAAAACCAATAAGTCGGGGGTAAGGAGGAGATACCCCATGAGGGCAAGGAATCATGCAAACAATTGAAAGAGATGATACTCAATGACTATTGGTTTATCACTTTTGATGGATCATCAAAACAAAGATGAGTGGTACAAGATGATGATTGATCTATAATAGAGTTATTTTTCACGTTAAATTTCTTGAATGACAATGATGAAAATGAGGCATTGGTAGCCAGACTTGGCTTAGCTGGAACCCCGAGGGTCAAGAACCTCAAAGTTTTCTAAGACTCAATGTTGGTGATTTCCCAAGTTAATATGGAATTCAGAGCAAAGTATGACACATCAACAAAACATGACAGGCTTATGAAGTCATGACTCAATGTAATGAATACTATATCCTGAGCGAGGAAACTGTAAAGGCCACTACCTGGAGATAGAAAATTACATATGAAGTGTTTACTTCCAAGTCTTGAAGATCCAAACTGATACCACAAGATATGTGTAGGGAATTGTTGGGTAAATCCTATGAGGCTCACATAGGAAAACCAGTTAGTTACCCAATAATTTTATGGAAGTACGAAGAATGTTAGGAAGAGCTTTTAAGTACACTATAATTAAGTGGAATTTATACAAAAAGTAATTCATGTTTCCTTACTTGAAGTGTTTGAAACCCCAAAAAGTGGAGTTTGCCTTAAAGGAAGTATTAGAAGTGTTTGAAACCCCAAAAAGTTGGTTCTATTGGCGGAGATGATGATGTTCACTATCTTCTTCATTCGTTCTACAACTTAGACGATGAATATTCTTGGTGTGGTCCAAATGGCCAGTGCATAAAGGAAATTATTTATAATAGACATTGACAATTTTCAAAATGGATTAATACTAAATACTTAGCTAAGATAACCACCAAGAGATTCCCGTGAGAAGGTTTGATAAATGAATATGGACTACTATGAATCCTGGTGACGGGTGATGCACATCATCACAACAACAAGGATTTAAAAACAATTATAAGGTAAAATAATGATTTTGATGATATAGGGCATTATTCCTCAGAAAGATTAAGCCATCTGGTGTTGGGCATAAAGGAAAGTCGAATCCCATGTTTCGAAGGGCCGCATCTAGTCAAGAACAGAATTAGGAAGAGACTCCTACAGGCTAGAAAATGCCTAAAGAAAATTAAATATTTAAACTCAAAATACTTCAAACCTTAAGGCTAACTAGAAAAAAAGCTTGTATAGGCCACAATCCATCTAATTGTGAGCTTGGATATGCCACGTTCCATCCAATTGAAAGCTCGGAACATGCCCATTTCGTCCAATCGAACACTCGTAGAGCCATGTTCCCTCTAATTACATGATTAAGGAATTCAAGTGGCATTGAGAGAATGTCATTATAAGTTAGAGCCCGAAATTAGCTTCAATTTGATATATTATGCGCTCAAATCGGAACAACGAGCAAAAGGTTATGGCTATTGAAAGGCTTGTAGCTCATATTCGGGATTCCTGATCTAAATGTTAAGGATTCGAGATCTAAAGGATCAGTATCTTGGGATGAGGGATCAAAGTCCTAGTTTAAGGGATTAGGATTCCCGGTCTAATAAGCCCACAATCAGAGCGTAGAAAATGCCCATAATTCGGTCAGCATCTTGGTCAAAACGATCAGTACCGGAATAAGCTTCAATCAGAGTGAAGAAGAACCCCATATTTTGATAAGAATCCTGGTCTAATGGGTCAGGATTCCATATCTAGAGGGTCATGATACAATTTTGAATTAAAATATTTCTGATATAAATAATATTGGAAAAACATTTCCAAAATTTCGGAAAAAATAGGTACGTGAATACCCATTTTTATTCAAAATGGGAGCCAATAAAGTCAAAAGATTCTTCCCCGAGTTTAAGTTTAAAGGGCTGAGGTCCACTTTACCAAAAATATTTTTATTATTTTAATGATAATTATAAGGCAGAAAAATATTATTAGTGATAATAATATTAAAATCCGACTTGGACATTATTCATGATTTTTTTTACCGATTTGGGCTATTATTCGAAACATTTTTATTTGAGTTAGACTTTATTCGAAATTTTTTAAACCCGGTTTGGGCTATATTCAAAAATATTTTATCTGGTTGGACCGTATATAATTTAATCCGACTTCGATCCATAATATAGGGCTTATATTATTCAAAATATTACATATAAACGCCTATAATCAACTGTAGAGGGGTGGTGAATACAGTTAAACAATCAATTCGAAACAACAGACACAATTGAATCAACAGTTTTTATTATTGATGTATAAAAAATGACAATACTCTCTCAAAGTATGAACATATATACTTGAGAATTCTAGCTTATGTGAACAATATAACAATTCATAACACATATAATATAAACCTAATTTGTGCTTATATACTACACAGTTACACAATCAATAAGGAATTTTATTACAATACAGTAAGGAATCTTATAACATATCCATCTATTGATTGCTACAATAAGTAAATTTCTACACCGACATATATTCTGCAAAAATTTCTTCCTTTGATATTTCCTAATTTCCAGCTCAACAGATACTGATGTGAACAAATCCTGATGAAAAAAGCTGATCAGCAAATACTGATGGTAAATACTTATGACATTATCTCTGTCAAATATTGATCAATAAACTCTGATAGTTTAAACACTGATATTATCAATATCTTCTAACAAGCTCCCTCAACTTGTGCATTATGCAAATATATACAAGTTTCTTAGTGATGATGTTAAAACTATCTAAATGCAGAAACACAAACAAATATTCAATCTTATAGTTAGTGCTTTCAGACTTTAACTTCAGTCTTGAACTCTAGTAAATCCAATAGCATCATCATAGAATTTCTTGAGTAGATTTTTTCAAGAACATTCAAATACATCTTCATCCTCTGTTTGATATCCTTAAGCTCTTCTATAGATTCATCATTTTGATAGATAGAAGCTCTAAGGTCATGTAGATTAGATCTTCCAAGTGACAAGTCATCCAATTCCAAGAAACAAACTTTCTTACCATCAGGGTTGAAAGTAAGAACTTATACCTATAGACATGATCGCCCTGGCTCCTCCAACAGGCATATCAACAGTGTTTCCAGATATATCAATATATTTTGAAGTGTACTTTGACTTGTATGTCATTCCTCTCTGCTTCCTGTATACTAGGTCCTTCAGATAGCAGACCATCTAGAAGTTGTAGAGTTAATTATCTTAAGAAATTTAATAACAAATTCCAACTCTTGTGATGGTTTATCTCTCATCTGTTCTTGTGAAATCTTCAACCTTTTTCCAGACTCCAGAAAATGCAGCATCTTTACCTTAGGCTTATT
Organism: Apium graveolens; assembly: GCF_009905375.1. NCBI lineage: Eukaryota > Viridiplantae > Streptophyta > Magnoliopsida > Apiales > Apiaceae > Apium > Apium graveolens. The sequence goes on along the minus strand of NC_133657.1, from coordinate 28,953,905 downwards.
TGTATCATACAAATCAAGCACTATTAGAAAATATATGATCTTTTGTAAATCATTAAGATGTAAATTCTCTCCTATTCCTGTCATTTTTCCAGGCTCTCTAAGAATCAAAGCATTTCTAGTGTGAGTATTAGCATTTAGAAGTCCCAAGCCACCTCTTCTTCCAGCTCTTCTAGACTGTGAGTTACCATTATAGAATTATTGATAGTCTCAGAAGAATCTCTTTTTGGTGCAGGTGTCTTGCTTCCCCATAGCAGCTTCTTCTTTTCTTCAAGAGTTAACTCTGGCTTATCATAGTTTGAGCCTTCTGAATCAGAGTTTAAATTTCTGTCAGGATTTGAAAGATCAGCTTTTATTCCTTGAATTACACTGTCAACAACTTGAGTCGTATCAGTGCTTGTGACTGGTTGAGTTTCATCAATTATTTTTCCAACTTGAGCATTGTTAGTGGTTGGAATGTTTTTTAATTTCTCACCCCAATCAGATCCAGGAATAAGTTTTCTCTTTTTATGAATCTGATTAGCTTCTTCTTCAAAAATATTCCTTTTATCATCATCATCATGAGCTAGACTTACTGAATAGACTGGATCTATCAGTATTTTGGTTTTATGAGTCTTGACAGATGTTGATTTCTTCTTGAGCTTGGGCATAACTTTAGTCTTTGACATCTCACCAACCTTTTCCCCTTATAACTCCTGTCAACATTTAAAATTGCATGAGACCTTAGAACAAGTCCTTCAGATTAAGTTTGGCTGATTTCTTTGATTACTACTCCTTTGGTTGGTCTCTTTCCATAAATATCTTCATATGGTGAGATAGTATCAGCAGTTACTGGTCTCAAAGATTTGAATTCTTGTTCCATAAACCTAAGTTGTTCAAGAATAACTCATGGATTTTCCCTTTCAAAAATCCTTCTACTCACCTCAGAATAAAATGCTTGTATTTTAGGATTCTTGTAGAACAGATTTATCTTCTTTCCCTTGAACTTCAATGTCTGTAAAAACTGACTTGCTTCAGCACCAGTTTCTCTCTCCAGAATACCTTGGCCTTCATCAGAATTTGTGACTATCAGAGTTTTCTTTGTAGTCACAGTTAGCTTTCGTTATCTTCCACTTCTCACTCTCTCTCTCTCCACCTTTTCTAGATTGGATACTAATGGTTTTAGAAGTACCACTAGTTCCAACTAGTTCTCCACCTTTCACATGAATCTGCTTTCTACCTCCTTTACTCCCTTCATCAGGACCATCATCTTTGTCATCGATATTTTTCAGTTGGAGTTGTTTGCATGTAGATTTCAAAACTTTCTCCCTCTTTTCGGCATCATCACCAAGCAGGAGTGAAACTATAAGCTCCAAAGACTGTTGTACCTCATCCAATTGCCCAGACATTTTCAGTTGAGTTGCCTCCAACTTAGCTTGGTTGGCTTCCAGTTTGTCTTGTCTAGCAATAATAGGCCTCAATTGATTGGTCATCTCATATGTAGAGGTAAGTTTGGTTTCTAAAAAAGATTGTTTGAGCTTGTCAATCTGAAAGTTGGCATTAGACTGAGTGTTTTGAACTTATTTGATCAATAGTGTCGAAGCTTTGAGATTAGTAAGGATATCAGGATTTGAAATGCTCTTCTCTGTTGTCTCCAAATGTCTAAAAAAATTATCAACAGAGATATGATATGAAGAATCCTTCCATTTAGAATCCCATTTTGTATCAAAGAACTCTTTACTATTTTTAGAATCCAACTCAGCTAACTTCAACTATTTCTCTATATCTGTCATGCCTTTAGGAAAGATAATCTCATCAAGATCTTCATCAGAATCTAATTGGACATTAATATTAGATTCAACAATATCATCTCCATCAGTAGGCTCACTACCATGAACATATTTTTTATTAGCAACTGGTTCCTGAACTAACTGTTCCACTTCATCTTCAGCATCAGCATTTAAAATAGATTCAGGGATTCGAGCGGTATGTGATCCAGCTAATTCAGAAACTGCCATACCATAAGCATTTAACTCTACATCTTCATGATTGTAGCCATATGTACTAGAACATCAGTGGTTATGTCCAGAACTTCAGTGCCAGTAGAGTGTTGTGGTGATTTAGAAATGGTGGAGTAAATCTGAGTGGACTGTTCTTCTTCTTGAATATCAGCAAGAACATGGAGAATATTAGTGGATGAAATAGAAATATGAGTGGAATGCAAGAAAGTATTAGTACTTAGACCTGCAGGGAAATTGTCAGCATTTGATGTATCACAGTTTAATGTAGGGACAACTGGCTGGATATCATCGATTGTTTCTTTATTAATCTGAGCACCTGCACAATCAATGAAAGAACCACTTAAATATTTTTTTTAAAGTAGTATCACTAGTTCTCACTGCACTCATATTTTGACTTTTAAGACTCAGGGTTTCCTCACAAAGATTAGCTAAATCCGACCAATCATCTACCTCTCCTTTTTTCAGGTAAGGATCCTGCTCTCTTTAATTCTGTTTTTCTCTAAATATTTTCTCTTATTTGCACATGAAAGGCTCAGAAAATTTTATCGTACAGAAATAAGAGGTGGCTAAGAAGAGTTGTCTGTGGTCACATGACTAGGGGTATGATAAGTGGAATTTTATACCACTTAGAACGTCTTATAATGGCTTGAATTGATGTCTTGAAGTCAAGTATTTTGTATATTTGATGCGTTTTTCTAGTGTTTTTGCATTTCAAGGTATAACTTGCGTATGTAGGAAGAATTAGGGAAGTGCTTGGCATTGGTTGTGGGAAGTTAGGAGCAGAATTCAGCAAAATCAGGAGCAGAATTTTATATTTTCCAGAAGGTGTTGGGGCGCCTGCTCAGGAAGCTGGGGCGGCCGCCTGGGAGCTGGGGCGCCCCCTCAGGAATCTGGGGCGGCCGCCCGGGGTCAAGAAAATTAATACTGATTTTTACAATCCTTATTCTGGTGGACTTCTGAGACGGCTGGTTCTTGTGGGCTTCTATATAAGTAGTTTTCAGAGACGTTTCAAAGTGTGTGGTATTAAGCAAGGAGCAAGGAGAGAATGAAGAAGACCGTTTTAGCACATCGCAACAAAAAAGAGGAAGCATACGTTTTCTTGTGATTCTTTTATTCGTTGTAACAGTGGATGCTAGTTTTCTTTACTTTGAACCTTATTACTCTTGTGATGTACTCTTGTTTTAATAAGTATTTTTATTAGTTTATATTGTGTGTTATTATCATGTTTTCATATGAACCCATGGTGACGATGAGTTCTATCATGGGCTAATCGTGATCATGGGGTCATAGCGGATTTATTATGGATTTCTTTAGTTAGTAGTTTAATACCTTGGTGTGTGATGATTGTATGATATCTAGCATAGGTTGTACTTATTCATCTTATGTGCGTCGTGAACATATAAGATAGTCTGTTAATCTCTTGTGAAGCGACGGTGGATCTTGAGATTTAGAACTTGCCATGCTAGCATAGGTTCATATATGTGTATGCATGATAGTGGGTAACTCTAACCGTTTTACTTGCCCTATGTAATTATAAAGAATAACTTGTGCTTAAATCGTTATGTTGTCAAATTCTGTAGACATATAGGGTCTCAACATAATTGATGCCTATTCAACTTCTATCTTAATTGTGGATGATTGGTAGAATGGTATTAGTACAACGAAAGTTGGCTTTTATCAGTTTCGTGTTGTTCGATTAATATCATCATCGTTACATGCTAAGGGTAATAACAATAACTATTGAAGGAAGTAATAATGAAGTTATGATCTCGTGTGTATTTAATATTGTTAATTTAAGTGTTAATTAAGTGTTTCTATCTCGTAGTTAATTGTAGTTAATAATTAGTTAATCAATCTAAAGAGTTATTGTCTTGACGTTGAGAAGTAATCATACATTGGTGAGTGAGTGTTAATTAAATATAATTAGTCTGAGTCTCTGTGGGAACAAACTATAAATTATTCTATATTACTTGTGAACAGGTATACTTGCGTGAATTATTAGCGCGTGTTTTGTGCCTAACAAGTTTTTGGCGCCGCTGCCGGGGACTCGGCGTATTTGTTTAGTTTATGTACTTACCATCAGTGGTCATTAGGACTCTTTGATTAAGGCCTGTTACTTATAGTTCCCGGTTGTGTTTCAGGTACTTTAGCGAGCGTTTATGTAAACATGTTCTCGTACTCGCAAGAGGACTTTAGATATGGCTGAGGAGACAGACTATGTTCTTGATATTTCGGAGAAGATAGATTTTGAAAATTCAGATAAAGAGAGTGAGCAGAAAGAACCAGTAATCATGGGTGATTGTATAGTTCCAGCATCAGATCCAGCTCTTATGGACTTTTCTCGGCCTAAAATTAATGACATTCAGTCAAGCATCCTTCATCCGGCTATTCAGGCTAATACTTTTGAAATCAAGTCGGGCACTATTCAGATGGTGCAGAATTCTGTTTCTTTCGGAGGTGCTGCAACTGAGGAACCCAACATGCATATCAGGAATTTTGTCGAGATCTGTAGTACTTTCAAATATAATGGTGTTACTGATGAGGCTATCAAGTTGAGGCGTTTCCCATTCTCTCTGAGGGATAAAGCTTAGGACTGGTTACATTCTGAACCAGCTGGGTCCATCACTACTTGGAAAGATCTTGCACAAAATTTTTTGGTGAAGTTTTATCCAATGGTAAAGACTGCAGCTATGAGCAGTGCTCTTACTCAGTTTGCGCAGCAACCGACTGAATCTATGTGCGAAGCTTGGGAGCGCTACAAGGAGATGTTGAGAAAGTGTCCACATCATGGTATGCCTAACTGGATGGTGATCACTGGTTTCTATAATGGTTTGGGGGCCCAATCTTGGCCCATGCTCGATGTAGCAGCTGGAGGCGCCTTGTGGGCCAAAAGCTATACTGAGGCTTATAATCTTATTGAAACTATGGCTGCAAATGAGCATCAAAATCCAACTCAAAGAATGATGCCTGGGAAGGTAGCGGGTATTCTGGAAGTCGATGCAGCTACAGCTATTGCAGCGCAGCTCCAAGTGCTGTCTTTGAAGGTCGATTCTTTAGCCAACTATGGAGTCAATCAGATAGCTATGGTCCGTGAGCTTTGTGCAGGCTCTCATGCTATGGATCAGTGTTCTCTCGTTAATGAATCTGTTCAGTATGTGAACAATTATCAGCGACCGCAGCAGCCTGTGCTAGCTACTTATCATCCTAACAACAGAAATCATCCCAATTTCAGCTGGAGCAATAATCAGAATACTGTTCAGCAACCATATCAGCAACCTATAAGTAAGCAGTTTAATCCACCTGGATTCCAGCAACCACAACATTATGCTCAAAGGCAATCATATCCTCAACAAGGAGGTGCTGCTCCACCTTCTAGTGCAGATTTCGAGGAGCTCAAGCTGTTGTGCAAAAGTCAGGTTGTTTCTATCAAGACCTTGGAGAATCAAATCGGTCAAATAGCCAATGTCGTGCTCAATCATCAACCTGGCACACTTCCCAGCGATACTGAAGTGCCAGGAAGGAAGGAAGCTAAGGAACAAGTCAATGCTCTCACCTTAAGGTCTGGAAAAGTTGTTGATGCTGAAAGAGCAAAAGATGGAGAAGCTGAAGTTGTAGATGAAGAAGAGAAGCAAAAGGATAAAGCGGTAGAATCAAGGAAGACTACTATTGAACACACTCTGCCTGAGGGTAATACAGGGGAGAAACAGCTCTATCCTCCACCACCTTTTCCTAAGAGATTGCAAAAACAAAAGCTGGATAAGCAGTTCGGTAAGTTTCTGGAGGTGTTCAAGAAACTTCACATCAACATACCTTTCGCTGAGGCTCTGGAGCAAATGCCTAGTTATGCGAAATTCATGAAGAGTATTCTTTCAAGGAAGGTAAAACTAGATGACCTTGATATCGTTGCTCTAACGGAAGAGTACAACACTGTGCTGTAACAAAAATTACCTCCACGGCTTAAAGATCCAGGTAGCTTCACCATTCCTTGCACCATTGGCATGTTGTCTTTCGACAAGTGCATGTGCGATTTGGGAGCAAGCATCAATCTGATGCCATTGTCTATCTTCAAAAAGTTGAATTTTCCTGATCCAAAACCCACCTACATGTCTCTATAATTGGCTGATCGTTTTATTACATACCCATGAGGCATCGTGGAAGACGTGCTAGTAAAGGTGTATAAGCTCTTCTTCCCTGCAGACTTTGTCATTCTGGATTTTGAAGAAGATAAGAAGATTCCCATAATCTTGGAAAGACCTTTCTTGGCTACAGGTCGTACCTTGATAGATGTGTACAAAGGTGAACTTACTATGAGGGCGCAGGATCAGGATGTGACATTCAATATACTCAAGGCAATGAAATTCCCTACAAAAGACGAGGAGTGCTTAAAGGTGGATTTGATTGATTTTGCGGTAACTTTAGAACTTGATCATGTGCTAATGTCTGACGCCTTAGAGAAAGCCTTAGTGGGGGAATTTGATAGTAAAGATGAGGAAGGCAATGAGCAACTACAATATCTAAATGCTTCTCCTTGGAGACGAAAGCTAGACATGCCATTTGAATCTCTTGGTAATACTAATCTCAAGAATGCTGAGGGAAAGCTCAAACCATCTATTGAGGAAGAACCTACTTTGGAGCTCAAACCATTGCCTGAACACTTGAGGTATACTTTTTTAGGTGATGCATCTACTTTGCCGGTTATTATTGCATCTGACCTTTCAGGTAGTGAAGAGGAAAAGCTCTTGAGGATCTTGAGAGAATTCAAATCGGCCATCGGATGGACTATAGCAGATATAAAAGGGATCAGCCCTTCGTACTGCATGCATAAAATTCTGCTAGAGGAAGGTAGTAAGCCACTGGTTGAACAACAGCGAAGACTTAATCCTATCATAAAAGAAGTGGTGAAGAAAGAAATTCTGAAGTGGCTAGATACAGGAATCATATATCATATTTCTAACAGTTCTTGGGAGAGCCTCGTGCAATGTGTACCTAAGAAAGGAGGTATAACTGTGGTAGCAAATGAGAAGAACGAGCTCATCCCCACTCGAACAGTCATAGGATGGAGGGTATGCATGGATTACAGAAAGTTCAACAAAGCCACGAGGAAGGATCACTTCCCTTTTCCATTTATTGATCAGATGCTTGACAGGTTGGCTGGTCATGAGTATTATTGTCTTCTAGATGGCTATTCGGGGTATTATCAGATTTGCATTACACCATAAGATCAAGAAAAGATTACTTTCACTTGTCCATTTGGCATGTTTGCTTTTCGCAGAGTTTCGTTTGGCTTATGTGGTGCACCTGCCACTTTTCAGAGATGCATGATGGCTATATTCTCTAATATGATTGGAAACAATGTCGAAGTGTTTATGGTCGACTTCTCCGTCTTTGGATATTCGTATGATGAATGTTTGAATAATCTTCATTCAGTGCTCAAAAGGTGTGTGGAAACCAATTTGGTGCTCAATTGGGAAAAGTGTCACTTTATGGTGTGTGAAGGCATTATTCTTGGGCATAAATTCTCTAGCAAGGGCCTTGAGGTGGACAAAGCCAAGGTGGGAGTCATTCAAAATCTTCCACCACCTATTTCTGTGAAAGGAATCCGTAGTTTTCTTGGTCATGCGGGTTTTTATCGGCGTTTCATCAAGGACATCTCGAAGATATCTAAGCCGTTGTGCAACCTGCTCGAGAAAGATGTGCCTTTCAAATTTGATGATGAATGTTTGGCGGCATTCGAGATTCTCAAGAAGAGTTTGATAACTATACCAGTTATTATGACACCTGATTGGACAGAACCTTTTGAGATGATGTGTGATGTGAGTGATTATGCAGTGGGAGCAGTTCTTGGGCAACACAAGAATAATCTTTTTCATGTCGTCTACTATGCTAGTAAAACACTTAATGGAGCTCAAATGAACTACACCACTACTGAGAAGGAGCTCTTGGCTATAGTCTTTGGTTTCAAAAAATTTCGATCTTATCTGCTTGGGACAAAGGTGACGGTGTTCACTGATCACGCCGCCATCCGCTATCTAGTCTCGAAGAAGGATTCGAAGCCTAGACTTATTCATTGGGGGCTTTTACTACAGGAATTTGAGTTAGAGATCAAGGATCGAAAAGGCACTGAGAATCAAGTAGTTGACCATCTCTCCATATTGGAGAATCCTGATTCTACTTCACATGATAAGCAGTTGTTCGCAGTTTAGGAGGAAGAGCCATGGTTCGCAGATATTGTGAACTATCTTGTCAGTAATATAATGCCTCCTAATATGAATACAGCTCAGAAGAAGAAGTTTCTGCATGAGGTGAAGTGGTACATGTGGGATGAACCATATTTATTTAGACAGGGAGCTGACCAGATCATCAGGAGATGTATCCCATTCTGTGAGATGGGGGGGATATTACGAGACTGCCATTCCACAATTTATGACGGACATTATGGTGGTGAAAAGACGGCAACTCGTATTTTGCAAGCAGGTTTTTTCTGGCCTACGTTGTTTAAGGATACGCATCAGTTCGTTTTAAGGTGTGATCGTTTCCAAAGAGTGGGGAATCTTACTAGAAAGGATGAGATGCCTTTAAATGTGATGCTTGAAGTCAAGGTCTTTGATGTTTGGGGAATCGATTTCATGGGACCATTTGTTTCATCCTGCAATAATCAGTACATCTTACTGGCAGTGGATTATGTCTCGAAATAGGTAGAAGTCACGGTTCCGCCGACGAATGATGCAAGGGTAGTGTTGAATTTTCTCCATAAGCAGATATTCACAAGGTTTGGAACGCCACGAGTGATCATAAGTGATGAGGGGTAGCATTTCTGCAACCATAAGTTCACTTCTATGATGCAGCACTACAATGTGAATCATCGAGTTGCTACTTCCTATCATCCGCAAACTAATGGTCAAGCTGAAGTGTCTAATAGAGAGATCAAGCGCATTCTGGAGAAAGTTGTTTGTCCGTCAAGGAAGGATTGTTCTTTAAAGCTCGATGAAGCTGTTTAGGCATATAGAACAGCATACAAGACTCCACTTGGGATGTTCCCATTTCAACTTGTCTATGGTAAGGGATGTCATTTACCTGCGGAGCGTGAGCATAAGGCTTATTGGGCGTAGAAGTTAAACCTTGATCTAGATGCAGCTGGGAAGAAGTGAATGCTTCAGTTAAATGAACTTGATGAATTTCAACTTCAAGCGTACGAGAACAACAAAATGTACAAGGAAAAAGTAAAAAGGTGGCACGACAGGAAGCTATCTCCTAAGTCATTCGTGTCGGGGTAACAAGTTCTTTTATTCAACTCTCGTCTCCGACTTTTTCCTGGAAAGTTGAAATCAAGGTGGTCTGGACCTTTTATCGTCAAAACTGTGTTTCCACATGGAGCGGTGGAGATTTTTTAGAACAATCTGGGCCAAGCATTCAAGGTTAATGGCCAGAGATTGAAGCATTACTATGGGGACACGGCAGACCGAGAAGTGGTTAATACCGTTTTATTGTTAACTTGATCGAACTCCTCTACGTCAAGCTAATGATGTAAAAGAAGTGCTCTTGGGAGGAAACCCAAGACTTGAATCTTTAGGAACCTTTAGAAGTTAGTACCATATCCAAAAACCCAAAAAAATGCAGAAAATATGGGCAGAAATTTTTTTTTCCAGAAACCCCTGGGCGCCCGCCTGGAATTCCTGGGTGGCCGCCTGGAGTCTGGGGCGCCCGCCTAGAAAGCCTGGGCGGCCACTCGGGACACTTCTGTCAGAAAATTTTTTCGGCCTTATAAAAAACCAAAAAATCAAAAAACCCAAAAATAAAATAAAACCCACAGCAACAACCCACAACCCCACATTTTATCTCCCATAAACCCCACTCCTACTCTAATTCTAACCCTAAATCATACCCTATATATACACACAACACCACCATATACACTCCCATATACTTACAACTTAAAAACCCTCTCCTACACTCAAAACACAAATCTTAAACACTTTTTCTCAGTTTCAATGGCACCTAAGAGATCTCAAACTATTGATAGCAGCAGCACCGTTCCTACTGCTGATTCTTCGAGGGGAACTGCTACGAGGCCCCGTTTGATGGATAGGGCTGCTGAGGAGGAGTATACTAGGCTTCTGACTAAGCCAATTTTGAAGGAGAGGGGATTTTTACCATCGGGGAGGGATGGTGAGTTATTACCAATGATTGCAGAAAAAGGGGGGATTTCTTTTTGTGAGTCGCCGGAGGCGGTTCCAATGAGTGTGGTTCACGAGTTTTATGCGAACGCCAAGGCTGACAAGAATGGGTATACGATTGTTCGTGGGCTTACTGTTGATTATCAGCCCGAGGTGATTCGCCGTGTTATTGGGCAGCGTCAAAGGAAGCTCGAGGAGGAGAACTGGAATGAGAAGGCCCCCGGGAATTTTGATTTAGATTTGATTTGTGCTACTCTCTGTCATCCGGGCACAGTGTGGAAGTTTAAGACGGGATCTAACGAGTATCATTCTTTTCCAGCGGTTGCGATGAATAGGTATGCCCGTGCATAGAATGCTTTATTTGTGTTAATATTTTGCCTACTTCACATGCACATGAGGTTATAGTTGAGAGAGCAAGGTTGTTATGGGGGATCTTGAATGAGGAGTATTATGTGGACCTTGGTGAGTTCATCTACCAAGGGATTTTGAAGTTTTTGAGGGGGAGGACACAAAGCAACATCCCTTATGCATCTACTGTTATGAAGCTGTGCAGAGCAGTTGGAGTTCATTGGTTATCTTACGAGCAGCTGCAGATGTCGGCTGCTCCTATTGACACAGCGATGCTGAATGCGATGCAGGAGTGGACGGGTGGAGAGCCCGAAGAGCATGGTTTGGGATATCTTCTTCCAGGAGGACGACCAGCAGTTGGTGCTACTATGGCTAGGCCGAGTCAGGCTCGTGATGAGGCAGGCTCTTCTAGAGCTCAGGAAGGTACTGGTACAGGGATGGCTGATGCCCAGTATAGGAGGCTATCCAGGAGGATGGATGCGATGTATGAGTCGTAGAGTAGGTTTGCTCAGGAGATCACACTTGCACTTGAGACTGCTTTTAGAGGCCTTGGAGCTGACATCCAGTGGTTCGTTTTTGGTGAGGACTCTGCTTATCCGCCTCCTAACACTCCACCCTCTGAGGGTGATGATGATGATTTCTCCGAGTAGGTATACCCTGTGTTCCTTTCTACTGCGTTCACTGGGGACAGTGAAGATTTTAAGTTTGGGGGTGGTAGTTAAGGAATATATTTGTGTGTGTGTCATATAGTTGCATTTTCATGATAGTTTAGTTCATATAGTGCATATTTTTTCCATATATATATTTTGTTTTATAGTTTTATTTATCATGTCATCTAGCTCGTGCATATATCATGATCCCTTTTGCGTTGCTTTACCGATTGATTTGTGATATTGATGCGAGTGTAGTGATAGCGTTAGAGTGATGTTGAATCTTGTAGGTTGACATGCATGCTAGAAACACTTGTAATTTCACTAAGTCTTAGAGTATGCTTAAGGACTAGATTGTTGTCATAGTTTGAAGGTTTTTGATATTAATCTATTGATTATGCTTAGAATTTATGATAGGCTCTTAATGATAAAAGGCATGAAAAGAAAAAAATTGGAGTAAAACGTGGAATTCATTGCTAATTGTGTCTAGGTGTCAATTGGCTAGTAGCTGGCTCATATTTTTATGCGAGTAGTCTAGGGTTGAGCAAGATGGAGCGAAACACACTTGCTCAGAAATTTGAAAAAAAAAAGAAAAGGAAAAAGAAGAAGAAAAAAAAATATAAAGTTTAATGCATAATTGATAACGAGTGGGCTCTTTGGTATTCGAGTTATTAAGTTCTTAGGGGACTTTGTGCCTAGTGACCTAAGGCTTTTATTAGTATGGGATCTGCTAACCTAATGCTCGCTAAATGGATGCCATTGCATAAGTCTTTTATGGACCTCACTCATTGCACGATCAAATAAGCATTAGTTTGTTGTGTTGAATAAAAGCATGATTCCATAATAAGCTCCAGTGATCTTGAAGTGTTATAAGTCATTTTGTGCCTAGAATTTATTCTTCGTATAATCATATGATTGCCTTGAGGATAATCGAGTTATGATAATTGATCTAGTTTCGAAGCATATCTGTTAAGCATCCGCACACACCAAGTTTCCAGTTGTATGTTAGGTTGCATGATTTGATTGATCTTTAGTCGCCTAATTGCATTTGTTAAGATGTCATGAGTTGGTCGGTTTAGTCATTGTGAGGGGGGTCGATGCATTTCATGTAGTTTGCATTCATGCATGTTTTTGTTTTATTTTTGAGTCTGTGACGCTTGAGAACAAGCGTCGATTTAAGTTTGGGGGTGTGATAAGTGGCTTTTTATACCACTTAGAACGTCTTATAATGGCTTGAATTGATGTCTTGAAGTCAAGTATTTTATGTATTTGATGCGTTTTTCTAGTGTTTTTGCATTTCAGGGTGTAACTTGCATATGTAGGAAGAATTCATCAAAATAAGCCTAGGGAAGTGCTTAGCATTGGTTGTGGGAAGTTAGGAGCAGAATTCAGCAAAATCAGGAGCATAATTTTATATTTTCCAGAAGGTGCTGGGGGGCCCGCTCAGGAAGCTGGGGCGGCCGCCTGGGAGCTGGGGCGCCCGCTCAGGAATCTGGGGCGGCCGATAGTGATTTTTACAATCCTTATTCTGGTGGACTTCTGAGACGGCTGGTTCTTGTGGGCTTCTATATAAGTAGTTTTCAGAGACGTTTCAAAGTGTGTGGTATTAAGCAAGGAGCAAGGAGAGAAGGAAGAAGACCGTTTTAGCACATCGCAATGAAGAAGAGGAAGCATACATTTTCTTGTGATTCTTTTATTCGTTGTAACAGTGGATGCTAGTTTTCTTTACTTTGAACCTTTTACTCTTGTGACGTACTCTGGTTTTAATAAGTATTTTTATTAGTTTATATTATGTGTTATTATCATTTTTTCATATAAACCCATGGTGACGATGAGTTCTATCATGGGCAAATCGTGATCATGGGGTCATAGCGGATTTATTATGGATTTCTTTAGTTAGTAGTTTAATACCTTGGTGTGTGATGATTGTATGATATCTAGCATAGGTTGTGCTTATTCGTCTTATGTGCGTCGCGAACATATAAGATAGTCTATTAATCTCTTGTGAAACGACAGTGGATCTTGAGATTTAGAACTTGCCATGCTAGCATAGGTTCATGTATGTGTATGCATGATAGTGAGTAACTCTAACCGTTTTACTTGCCCTATGTAATTATAAAGAATAACTTGTGCTTAAATCGTTATGTTGTCAAATTCTGTAGACATATAGGGTCTCCATATAATTGATGCCTATTCAACTTCTATCTTAATTGTGGATGAATGGTAGAATGGTATTAGTACAATGAAAGTTGGCTTTTATCAGTTTCGTGTTGTTCGATTAATATCATCATCGTTACATGCTAAGGGTAATAACAATAACTATTGAAGGAAGTAATAATGAAGTTATGATCTCATGTGTGTTTAATATTGTTAATTCAAGTGTTAATTAAGTGTGTCTATCTCATAGTTAATTGTAGTTAATAATTAGTTAATCAATCAAAAGAGTTATTGTCTTGACGTTGAGAAGTAATCATACATTGGTGAGTGAGTGTTAATTAAATATAATTAGTCTGAGTCTATGTGGGAACGAACTAGAAATTATTCTATATTACTTGCGAACACGTATACTTGCGAGAATTATTAGCGCGTATTTTGTGCCTAACAGGTTACCCTTTTGTAAAGGACTAGAAATGTTCATACCATCAGGATTTACAGAACTAATAGAAACTGACATAACATTACCAGAATTTAAATTAAATTCTGATAAAGAAAAGTCAGTATTTATACCTTGTGCTTCTGGGATCAGCTTCTAGGATAGCATCCAAAGGAGGTACTGATAGAACAACAACAGATGGTGGAGTTGGATGTACCATTCCTTCAGTATCAATTGCCATGATGATTGGACCAGGAGTCAAGCCTTCACTACTACGTTGATATAGTGGTTCTTGTGGGGCTGGAGATTCAGGAGTTTATGGATTACTTTGAAACCCAGTTATTGTGCACTCTTCTCCTCATTGTCATTATATGACTCATGTTCAGCTCCAAGTTTGAAGACAACTGTTTTCTTGAATCTTTGAGAATCAAACTTCTTACAGAAATCTTTGACTTGAGAGACTTCTGCATGAATTTCATCTACAGCTGCTTCATGCCATTGTTCTATGGACTTAGTAGCAAGAGGTTCCACTGCTGCAATGTCTGCTACACCACTTTGAGGTGTAAGTTCTTATGTAACTGGATCAGGATTTGAAGTAGCTTCTGCATCCCTTTGAGATACAGGTTCTTGTGTGCTTGATTCATGAAATTTTCCTTGTTTCTGCATCCTCGTTGCTATCTTCTCTACTTGCTCATAAGTAACCTCTCTCACTCTTTTTTTGTGCTTCACTGGAGAATCAGAAATTAACAGGTGTATCTGTTATTCCCAAACAATAAAACAAGAATTACAGAAGGGGGTTGAATGTAATTCTTGCTCCTTTTTCTAATTTTAAGAATGTTCTAACTTAATATATATAACAGTGTTTGATTTGTAGTAATACGAAATAGAAGAATAGAAGAAATCAAAACACTAAGTAATAAAACACAAAGCTTTAAAACTTTCTGGTGGATTTGAATGTATCCACCATATATATATATATATCAGATTGAGAACCATGTGTTGCTTTGTATAGCACACAGTTGCTTACAAGTGAACAAACAAACTTACAGAGAAATTCTTAGCAGATACAGCCCTATCTATTTCTCTTGAAAAATAAGCTTTCTTTGTTACTTAGTTCTACTTGCTACTCTTGGTTTATATATCACCAAGTTACATGATAATAAGACAAGACAATAAAACAAAATGAATCTAGTCTAATATCATGATGCCACATTACTCTATCCAGCATTTTTGACTGTCTTCACATTTGCATGGAAATGGTAATGCTTCTTTGTTCTCTAACACCTGCAATTAGGCTGCCACATTCTATTTGCAAACACCCAATGCATGTGACTGTGTTGTCACTATTAACTTCTATTTTGAATTAGATCATCTGTCGGGACTTTGTTGGTCATCCGTCGGGAGCCTTTGTTGATCATCCATCGGGAGCCTTTGTAGACCATCCGTCGGGAGCCTTTCTGTCACTTGACTCCATTTCATTTATACAGAATTACAAGACATCTTATATTTATAATTAGTCATCATATTCTGTATATCAAACTAGTAGTCAACATGACTTAAAGAATCCTACAGAATCTACTCAACTAATACATTATTGTTTGCAGATATGTGCTACAATACTTATTGTTACATAAGCTACACTCTCGATAGATGTTCAGTTATCATCCGTCGGGACTATGAAGATCATCCATCAGGACTATAATAAAACATCCGTCGAGAGCTACAAATTCACTAAGTTAAATCTATTAAGGTGTTTTGTTTATCTTATCATCAAGTTCACAACATATTCTTAACAATCTCCCCCAATTTATGTCTACTAGAATTATAGTCATAAATTAAGAGAAACTTGATGATAACAAATCACCCTAAATGTACAGATTAAAATTTAGTAGATAAAACTGACAAGTGCTGTAAATTTATTTAAAAATTGAACAAAGTAAAGTGTACAAAGAGTTCTCACAATCAATATCAAGGTGCTCCTCTAGCCTGAGCAGATGATTTCTATTTCCTTGATTGTCTGGATTTCTTCCCAAGCTTCCTGTTATTTTCTTCTATTTGATTTTGGAGTTGTCTGTGGAATTCGAGTTCTTTAGCATCTAATAGATCCAGCTTCTCTTGCATTTCCAATAGAGTCTCATTGCTAGATATACTCAATTGGTCATCCAGTCTGAAGAATCTTCTAACACCCTTGTCATCCATGAATTCCAACAGCCAATAAGGCCTCAAATGCACTCTCTTTCCTGTGAAGGGAATTGATAGAGTTTTTGGGAGTGCATCTTTGGCTTTATTACTCCTTAGATCTTCTATCTTCTTTAGTACCATTCTCTTAGCAGTCGCATTGAACCCAAAGTTTTTCTTGAATAATGAGAAGATTTTTATCAGTACAGAGCAGCTTTCTTGAAGAATCCTGTGAAGAGGCCATGTGATTTCCTTCCCTCCCTTGTACTTGAACACCAATCTTTCAGGAAGATTTTTATGAGCATCAATTGCTCTCACTTCTTCTAGTCCATCCATGTAGAGATTAATCTCTGAAAATTCTTTGATGTCACAAATGTATAGAAGATCTCCCTTATTGATAGTTGGTTAGGCTTTGGTTAGGGCTTTGGATCTGAAACTCAAAGGCTTGATCTTCTTGGTTTCTCTTATCTTTGTTTTTTTTGGCTTGTTGAAGATAGGTTAAGAGTTCAGGAATTGGAAAGCTTTCCCAGTCTATTGGCTCATCCTTGGAAATTATAGGTTCACCATGAAAGTTCTTTGTTGGATCCACCTTGAATTCCTCATGCACCACTGAGGGTTTGGATGTTTGAGTTGTAGAAGTAGACTGTTTAGGAATGTAATCTTCCATTTCCTCATCACTGAAGTCCAATTTTCTCTTTGAATGGAGCTTGTATCTGAATCTTCTTTTCTGTTGAGGTTTCTTGTGCATTTTCTTACCTTGATCTTTAGATTCTACAGGTTGCTTTTCAGAGATTTCAGTTGCAGCTTTCACAGCTTGAAGTTTGTCCAAGATAGCATCTTGCTTCTTTTTTTGTTTGAGCTTTTTAGCATCTAAAGCAGCCTGCTTCTTTTCTTGCTTGATTCTTTCTTTTTCTTCCTTCTTAGCTGCTGCAAACTGAGGGTGTCCAACCACCACACAAATCTCTTTCCCATTCCTGTAGATTTTGGAAATTCTCTTCTTTTGTACTGAATCAGTTGGATCCTTGAAGAATGTAATGGACCTTTCCAACAGCTTCTTTTCATCTTGTTTTGGAGTCTCAAAAATGATATCCAAGGGATTCTTGTCTGATAACTTTGGATAATTCCTTTTTGGCTTTAAAACCAGTTTGGCTTTTGGAGACTTAATACATGAGGTTTGGCCCTTTTCCAAGTAACTCAGACTCATTTCATTCACAAGAATTTGCTTGACTTGAGAGTAGTGATGAAAGGTCTTGTCTGGTTTCTCTATCTGTCCAAATCTTTCCTTGATGTTTTCACCAAGCTTTTGCCACTGTGCATCTACTGCTTGTTCAACAGCCACTACATCACTTTGATTAAGGTGTTTACTTGACTTTAACTTAGCAGCTGCTAATTGGATTAGGTCAATGATGTCCAATACTGGTGGCTTTGTGTAGGTAATTACTGGAACAATTACTTTGCTGACTTGAATGTTTAACACTTGCTCCCCCTCACTGGTTGACCCTCCTTGACTAACTGGGACGAGTGAATCTTCGTTCTCCCCCCTTTTTGTTAGCATCAAGTTGGGTAGAGGCAGGGAGTTGTGCAGCAACCAGTTTCTGCAGGAGTTGAGTCTGTTGAGCTTGGTGTAGATGAATGGATGTGAGAGATCCTTCCAGTGATTTGAGCCTGGTGTCCAGAGAGTCTACTTCATTTTTAAATCAGTGTTTTTCCTAAGTTGTTTTTGAATATCAAGAACTGTGGTGTTTGGAAACTTTGCATCCAATCTTTTAGACACATCTTGCTTGACTTGAGAAATTTCAGTTTTGAGTGCAGACATTTCTAGATCATATAGAAGAGACTGGATTTTATGCAGTTGGAGAGAGTTAAGATGAGCTTGGAGAAGATTTTTGGTGTTGGCATTTGTGGAGGCATTGAGAGCTGTCTGGGTTTATTGAATGGTATGGAAGAGGGTAGACTTGAAGTGCCGCTCATCAGATTCCTTAGAAAACACCCAAGATGGGATATTGGAAGTTGAGTTAGGGCTTGCTTCTCCCCTATGTCCATGAACCCTTCTTCATCGGTATATTCATTTCCAAAGAAGTCTTCAGAGCCTCCAAAAGGATAATCAACACCATCATCAGCCTTGGTTGACATGGCTGTGATGGCATCCTTTGCTCTTTGCATTGAGGCTGTAGTTTGTACCAAGTTGAGCATTTTCTCAGTAGCCTCATTATCAAGTTCAGCTAGAACTTGATATGTTGAAATAGGGTGAGTAAATGCCTCAGCTTCAAAAGAAACATAGTCTAAAATAGCTTGATATTTTTGCTGAATTAGCTGCTTCTTTTCAGCCTCATTGACAACCCTTAAGTCACTAACAATGGGCTCTTCTCATTCTTCATTTGTACCTACATTTCTCTCATTTTCTCTATTTTCTTTCATCAAGGACTCCCCTAAGCTCACCATCCTCATACCCTCACCTTCACCTAATACGGTGGAACTCCCCTCACTCACTTTTTACAGGTTGGAAGAATTAGCATGCATATTTTCTCTCATTTTCTCTCCTTTTTCCTGAGAGCAACTCAGCCTCTCACTCTGTTCACTCCCTTCCCTCAGTCCTAGAAGTGATTGTACTACTACTAGCTCATCTACACTTGTTACAATAGTTGAAAAATTAGCTTGTGTAGTGAGTGCCGACGGATGAGGAACATCCATCGGTATAGTAGTTAGAGAAGCCGACGGATGACTGCTGTTAGGCACATCCGTCGGGATACACTCACTAGCCGATGGATGAACAATATTTATCAGGATAGAAGAAAAGATAGATGTTGATTGGCATTTATGACACTTTATTATGCTCTATTAAGCTTTTAATTGATGCATTTATACTCAAGTTGTTAAGTGTTTTAACGTGTTTTCTAGTGTTTTTGCATTTCAGGCATTATTTAGGTAATCAGGTGAATTAGCATCGTTTTGGTGCTAATTTGGTGTCAAGGTGGTGTTGGAATAAAAGCTCGTGAAAAGCCGGATCAAAGCAACAAGGAAAAAAAGAAAATCTGAAGTTTTTCCAGAGGTACGGCGCGCCCGTGCTGGTCAAGCACGCGGCCGCGCCAGGATGTCCGAAAGGCAGCGCGCCCGCGCTGTACTAGCGCGCGGTCGTGCCAGTGCAAATTCAGAGAATCCTGATTCTATTACAATTACAATTGGAGGACTTCTAGATTTCATGGGGCTGCTATATATATTCAAATAAAGGATGTTTTCAAGAGAGAGACGTACCAGAGTGCAAGGAGAGCCGTAAGAAGACCGTTTTAGCACGGATTTAACAAAGATGAAGAAGATCTTATTTTTACTTGTGAATCTTTGTTCTAAGTTATAACTTGGACGCTAGTTTTCTTACTTATGAACCTTACTCTTGTTTTATACTTGGTTTTGTTATTTAAGTATAAAGACTACATTTATTATACCATGCTTTCATCGGAACCCACGTTGATGATGAGCCCGATTATGGGCTAATCATTATCATGGGGTTCTAGCGGATTTATTCATGGATTTCTTTAATTAAATTGTTTATATGCCTTAGTGTGTGGTGATTGTATGATAACCTAGTATTGGTTGTGCTTCTTCGTCTTATAATAGTCGCAAACTTGTAAGATAGCGTGTTAATCTTTAATGAAGCGATGGTGAATTTAAGGATTTAGAACTTGCCATGCTAGCATAGGTTCATGTGTTATTGTTATGCATGATTTGTAGGTAATTTTAACCATCTTACTTGCCCTGTGTAATCATGATAGATAACTTGTGCTTTAAACCTTTATGTTGTCAAATTTTATAGACATATAGGGTATCAATATAATTGGTGTCTATTCAGCTTCTATCTCTTTTGTGGATGTCTGGTAGCATGTTATTCATGCAACGAAAGTTGGCGTTTAGCAGTTTCGTGTTATCTGATTAGTGTCATCACCATTGCATGCTAAGGTTAAGAACAATATGGCTATTGAATGAAATATTTAATGAAGTTAGAATCCCATGTTTGTCTCATATAATATACAAACGTCTTTACTCTCTTAGTTATAATCATTAGTTTAATTTATAGTTATAATTAACCCAAATTGATATCATCTTAGCATTGGATAATAACCATATCATCTGTGCATAGGTGCATCAATTACATAGTTAACCAAATCCAGTCTCTGTGGAAACGAACTAGAAATAATTCTATATTACTTGCGAACGCGTATACTTGCTTGAATTATTAGCGCGTGTTTAGCCCTAACAAGTTTTTGGCGCCGTTGCCGGGGACTGCAGTGTTACCTTTTAGTTTATGTGTTTGTCATCAGTGATCGTTAAAGTTCATTGACTCGTACATTGTTACGTACCTACTCTTCTTCTTATTGTATTTTAGATAATCTAGCGATCGTTTATGCAAACACGTTCACGAGTTCGCAGGAGAATTCTGGAAAATGACGAGGAAGAAGTTGTAGAGGATCGTAGGGAAGATTTTGAGGATGAAGAGAAAGTAGCAGAAGAAGAGACGATCGAAGAACCACCTTTATTAGAGATGGAGGATCAAGCAGATAATTCTAAGGCTTTGATAGACTTTTCTAAGCCTAAGATCAATGATATTCAGTCAAGCATCATCAGGCCAGCCATTAAGGCTAACACTTTTGAGATCAAGTCAAGCATAATTTAAATGATACAAAACTCAGTTCAGTTTAGGGGTAATCCTACTGAAGACCCCAACATGCACATCAAGGATTTTATCGAGATCTGTGACACTTTCAAGTTCAACGATGTGTCTGAAGATGCTAAAGCTGTGACTATTCCCATTCTCTTTGAGGGACAAAGCGAAGTGTTGGTTACATTCTCTACCACCGGGGTCTATCACCAAATAGGAGGATCTTGCTCAAAAGTTTCTCACTAAATTCTTTCCTATGGCGAAGACTGCTGCAATTAGGAATGCTCTTACTCAGTTTGCTCAGCAAACTGATGAATCTCTGTGTGAGGCTTGGGATCGATATAAGGAGATGCTAAGGAAGTGCCCACACCATGGCATGCCTGATTGGATGATTATAAATTATTTCTACAATGGTTTAGGTGCACAATCTAGACCATGCTCGATGCAGCATCTGGCAGAGCCTTATGGGCTAAAAGCTACAATGAAGCTTATGAGTTGATTGAGCTAATGGCATCCAATGAATACCAGAATTCTACGCAAAGACTATTGCAAGGAAAGGTAGCAGGAATTCTGGAAGTGGACCAAGCTACTGCTATAGCTGCTCAACTTCAAGCTTTAACGATGAAAGTGGACCATTTGGCTAATTATGGAGTTAATCAGATTACTAGTATCTGTGAGCTTTGTGCGGGGGCACATGAAACTGAGCAATGTGCTATTTCTAGCGAATCATCTCAATTTGTGAGCAACTTTCAGAGATCACAAAAATAAGCTCCAGCCACTTATCATCCAAATAACCGCAATCATCCTAACTTCAGCTGGAGCAACAATCAGAATGCGGTGCAACAATCTTATTAGCCATATACAGCAAGGCAGTGTAACCCTCCTGGTTTTCAGCAACCGCAATTCAGCAGTTACCTCAAGCTAATGAAAAATCTGAATTGGAGGAGTTGAGACTCATGTGCAAGAGCCAAGATGTCTCTATCAAGACCTTGGAGAATCAGATTGGGCAAATTGCTAATGCATTACTAAATCATCAACCTGGCATGCTTCCGAGTGATACTGAAGTGCCAGGCAAGAAGAAAGCTTAGGAGCATGTTAAAGCAATCATATTGAGGTCTGGTAAGGTTGTGAATCCTGAAGAAGCTAAGACTCCCAATTTTGAAGTGGAGGCTAATGAAGAAGAAGTGCAGAAGGAAGCCGAAGTGGAACCAAGGAAGACTACTATTGAGCACACTCCTCCTGAGGGTAATACAGGGGAGAAACAGATCTATCCTCCACCTCCTTTTCCTAAGAGGCTACAAAAGAAGAAATTGGA
Organism: Apium graveolens; assembly: GCF_009905375.1. NCBI lineage: Eukaryota > Viridiplantae > Streptophyta > Magnoliopsida > Apiales > Apiaceae > Apium > Apium graveolens. Next base: position 28,931,999 of record NC_133657.1, on the reverse strand, counting down.
TAAGCAGTTTGCGAAGTTTCTGGAGGTGTTCAAGAAACTTCACATCAACATACCTTTCACTGAAGCTCTTGAGCAAATTCCTAGTTATGTGAAGTTCATGAAAGGTATTCTCTCTAGGAAGGTGAAGCTTGATGACTTAGAGACCGTTGCTCTCATGGAGGAATGTTGTTCTGTGCTGCAACAGAAATTGCCTCTGAAGCTTAAAGATCCTGGAAGCTTTACTATTCCTTGCACCATTGGAAAGGTGTCATTTGATAAGTGTCTATGTGACTTGGGAGCTAGCATCAATTTGATGCCATTACCAATCTTCAAAAAGTTAGACTTGCCTAATCCAAAGCCTACATACATGACTTTTGCAGCTGGCCGATCGTTCTATTATATATCCGTGAGGTATTGTGGAGGATGTTGATAAGTGGCATTTTATACCACTTAGAACGTCTTAAAATGGCTTAAATTGGTGTCTTGAAATCAAGTATTTTGTGTATTTAATGCGTTTTTCTAGTGTTTATGCATTTCAGGGTATTAGTTGCATTTCGGAGGAGGAATCGTCAAGAATAAGCCTTGGCATGTGTTCACCATTGCGAGAGGAAAAGAACGGGCAGATTACGGCGAAAAAACGGAGCAAACCTGGAATTTTTCCAGTAGGGTCCTGCGCGCCCGCGCAGCAATGCTGAGCGGCCGCGCAGCAGCCTTGCGCGCCCGCGCAGAAATGCTGAGCGGCCGCGCAGGGTCGGGGAAAAAGATATATTATTTTAGACTTCTACTTCTGTTTGGCTTCCAACTTCTATGTAATCTGAGTTTTATGGGACTATTATATAGGTAGATTTGAGACGTTTTTCATAGAGTATTAAGAGGAGATTATGTTTTAGATTGTGTTTTGCGCAAGAAGCGAAGGAGATAAGGAAGAAGACCGATTTAGCACACTACAGTGAAGAGGAAGCATATATTCTTGTGATTCTTGTTTCGTTGTAACGTTGGATGCTAGTTTTCTTGCTTTGACTTATTTACTCTTGTGACGTACTCTGTTTTAATATAATCACTTTAGTTATTATTTTCTTGTGTTTGTTTATCATGATTTCATATGAACCCATGATGGCGATAAGTTCTATTATGGGCTAATCGTGATCATGGGGTTGCAACGGATTTATTATGGAATTCTTTAGTTAATTGTTTAATACTTTAGTGTGTGATGATTGCATGATATCTAGTATTGGTTGTGCGTATTCGTCTTATGTGCGTCGCGAACATATAAGATAGGGTGTTAATCTCTTGTGAAGCGACGGTGGATCTTGAGATTTAGAACTTGCCATGCTAGCATAGGTTCATGTACATTGTGCATGATTAGTGGGTAACTCTAACAGTTTTATTTGCCCTATGTAATCAAAAGGAATAACTTGTGCTTAAATCGTTGTGTTGTCAAATTTCTGTAGACATATAGGAACTCAACATAATTGATGACTATTCAACTTCTATCTTAATTGTGGATGTTTGGTAGAATGGTATTAGTACAATGAAAGTTGGCTTTTATCAGTTTCGTGTTATTCGATTAATGTCATCACTGTCACATGCTAAAGGTAATAACAATGTCTATAGAAGGAAGTAATAATGAAGTTGTGATCTCATGAGTGTTTTATTATTGATAAATTGAAGTGTTAGTTAAGTGGTTAATTAAGTAGTTAATTATAGTTAATATTTAATCAACAATTTTAAGTGTTATTATCTTAACATTGAGAAGTAGTCATACATTGGTGAGTGAGTTAAATTAGACAATAAATTAGTCTGAGTCTCTGAGGGAACGAACTAGAAAGTATTCTATATTACTTGCGAACGCGTATACTTGCGTGAATATTAGTGCGTGATTTCGCCCTAACAAGTTTTTGGCACCGCTGCCGGGGAACTCGGCGTATTTGTTTAGTTTATGTACTTACCATCATTGGTCAATAGGACTCAGTGATTAGGACGTAGTAGTTAATTACTCTTTTCGGTTGTGTTTCAGGTAGTTTACCAAGCGTTTATGCAAACTCGTTCTCGTGCTCGCAAGAGGACCTTAGATACAGCTGAGGAGAAAGACGAAGTTCTTGATACTCCGGAGAAGTTAGATTTTGAGGATTCGGATTCAGGAACTGAGCAGAAAGAACCAGTAAACATGGGAGATCGTATTGTTCAAGCTGATCCAGCTCTTATGGATTTTTGTCGGCCTAAAATTGATGACATTCAGTCAAGCATCCTTCATCCGGCTATTCAAGCTAACACCTTTGAAATCAAGCCGGGCACTATTCAGATGGTGCAGAATTCTGTTTTTTTTGGAGGAGCGGCAACTGAAGACCCCAACATGCACATAAGGAATTTTATCGAGATCTGCAACACTTTTAAGTATAATGGCGTGACTGATGAGGCTATCAAGTTGAGGCTTTTCCCATTCTCACTGAGGGATAAAGCTAAAGACTGGTTACATTCTGAACCAGCTGGGTCAATCACTACGTGGCAAGATCTTGCGCAAAAGTTTCTGGTGAAGTTTTATCCAATGGCAAAGACTGCTGCTATGAGGAGTGCTCTTACTCAATTTGCGCAGCAACCTACAGAATCTATGTGCGAGGCTTGGGAACGCTACAAGGAAATGTTGAGAAAATGTCCACATCATGGAATGCCGGATTGGATGGTAATCACTGGTTTTTATAATGGTTTGGGGGCCCAATCTCGGCCCATGCTCGATGCAGCAGCTGGAGGCGCCTTATGGGCTAAAAGCTATACTGAGGCGTATAATCTTATCGAGACGATGGCTGCAAATGAGCATCAAAACCCAACTCAGAGGATGACGCCAGGCAAGGTAGCAGGTATTCTGGAAGTTGATGCAGCCACCGCTATTGCAGCCCAGCTCCAAGCGCTATCAATGAAGGTTGATTCTTTGGCTACGTATGGAGTTAATCAAATAGTTATGGTTTGTGAGCTTTGTGCAGGTTCTCATGCTATGGATCAGTGTTCTCTTGTCAACGAATCTGTTCAGTATGTGAATAATTATCAGCGACAACAGCAGCCTGTACCAGCGACCTATCATCCTAACAACAGAAATCATCCAAATTTCAGTTGGGGGAATAATCAAAATGCTATTCAGCCAACATATCAGCAAGGAGTAAGTAAACAGTTTGACCCACCTGGATTCCAGCAACCACAGCAGTATGCTACAAGGCAATCATATCCTCAACAGGGAAGTGCAACTGCACCAACTAGTGCTGATTTTGAGGAACTTAAGTTGTTGTACAAGAGTCAGGCGGTTTCTATCAAGACCTTGGAAAATCAAATCGGTCAATTAGCCAATGCAGTGCTCAATCGTCAACCTGGCACTCTTCCCAGTGACACGGAAGTACCAGGCAGGAAGGAAGCTAAAGAGCAAGTCAAGGCTATTACCTTAAGGTCTGGAAAAGTAGCTGATGCTGAAAAGGCAAAAGAAGTTGAAGCTGAAGTTAGAGATGAAGAATCTAAGCAAAAGGAGAAAGCGGCAGAACCAAGGAAGACTACTGTTGAACACACTCTGCCTGAGGCTAATACAGGGGAGAAACAGCTCTATCCTCCACCACCTTTTCCTAAGAGATTGCAACAACAAAAGCTGGATAGACAGTTCGGGAAGTTTCTGGAGGTGTTCAAGAAACTTCACATCAATATACCTTTCGCTGAGGCTCTGGAACAAATGCCTAGTTATGCGAAGTTTATGAAGACTATTCTTTCAAGGAAGGTGAAACTGGATGACCTTGAAACCGTTGCTCTCACGGAAGAATGCAGCGCGGTTCTGCAACAAAAGTTACCACCAAAACTGAAAGATCCAGGAAGCTTCACCATTCCTTGCACCATTGGCAATCTAACTTTTGACAAGTGCCTTTGTGATTTGGGAGCAAGCATTAATCTGATGCCGTTGTCGATCTTTAAAAAGCTGGATCTGCCTGATCCAAAACCCACATACATGTCGCTACAATTGGCGGACCGTTCCATTACTTACCCAAGGGGCATAGTTGAGGATGTGCTCGTCAAGGTGGATAAGCTCTTCTTTCCTGCAGATTTTGTTATTCTGGATTTTGAGGAAGATAAGAAGATTCCCATAATCTTGGGGAGGCCTTTCTTTGCTACTGGTCGTAGCTTGATAGATGTGCAAAAAGGGGAACTTACTATGCGGGTCCAAGATCAGGATGTGACCTTCAACGTATTCAAGGCAATGAAATTCCCTATAGAAGATGAGGAGTGCTTAAAAGTGGATGTGATTGATTCTGCAGTTACTTCGGAAATCGATCACATGCTAATGTCTGATGCATTGGAAAAGGCCTTAGTGGGGGATTTTGACAGCGATGATGAAGATAGCAACGAGCAATTACAATATCTGAATGCTTCTCCATGGAAGCGAAAGCTCGACATACCATTTGAATCTCTTGGTACTTCTGACCTTAAGAATGCTGAAGGGAAGCTCAAACCATCAATAGAGGAAGCACCTACCTTGGAGCTTAAACCATTACCTGAACACTTGAGGTATGCTTTTTTAGGTGATTCATCTACGTTACCTGTTATTATTTCAGCTGACCTTTCAGGTAGTGAGGAAGACAAGCTCTTAAGGATTTTGAGAGAATTCAAATCGGCTATAGGATGGACCATAGCAGACATCAAGGGGATAAGTCCTTCATATTGTATGCATAAAATTCTGTTAGAGGAAGGTAGTAAGCCAACTGTGGAACAGCAGCGAAGACTGAACCCGATCATGAAGGAGGTGGTGAAGAAAGAAATTCTGAAATGGCTAGATGCAGGCATCATTTATCCTATTTCTGACAGCTCGTGGGTGAGCCCCGTGCAATGTGTACCTAAGAAAGGAGGTATCACTGTGGTCGCAAATGAAAAGAATGAGCTCATCCCTACTCGAACAGTTACAGGATGGAGAGTATGCATGGATTATAGAAAATTGAACAAAGCCACAAGGAAGGATCACTTCCCTCTCCCATTCATTGATCAAATGCTTGACAGATTGGCGGGACATGAGTATTTTTGTCTTCTGGATGGTTATTTCGGGTATAATCAGATTTGTATTGCACCAGAGGATCAGGAAAAGACTACCTTCACTTGTCCATTTGGCACATTTGCTTTTCGTAGAGTTTCGTTTGGGTTATGTGGCGCCCCGGCCACCTTTCAGAGATGTATGATGGCTATATTCTCTGACATGATTGGAAATAACGTCGAAGTGTTCATGGATGACTTCTCCGTCTTTGGACACTCATATGATGAATGTTTGAATAATCTGTGCGCCGTACTCAAAAGATGCGTGGAAACTAATTTGGTGCTTAATTGGGAGAAATGTCATTTTATGGTGCGTGAAGGCATTATCCTTGGGCATAAGGTCTCTAGCAAAGGTCTGGAGGTAGACAAGGCCAAGGTGGGAGTCATTGAAAATCTTCCCCCACCTAATTCGGTGAAAGGAATCCGTAGTTTTCTTGGTCATGCGGGTTTTTATCGGCGATTCATCAAAGACTTTTCAAAGATATCTAAGCCGTTGTGCAAATTACTTGAGAAAGATGTGCCTTTCAAATTTGATGATGAATGTTTGGCAGCATTCGAGACTCTCAAGGAGAGTTTGATCACGGCACCAGTTATTACAGCACCAGATTGGACAGAACCGTTTGAGATGATGTGTGATGCGAGTGATTATGCGGTAGGTGCAGTTCTGGGACAGCGCAAGAAAAATCTCTTCCATGTGGTCTACTATGCGAGTAAGACTTTAAATGGGGCCCAATTGAACTACACCACTACTGAGAAGGAGCTTTTGGCTATAGTCTTTGGCTTTGAGAAATTTCGATCTTATCTGCTTGGTACGAAAGTGACAGTATTCACTGATCATGCAGCTATTCGCTATCTGGTTTCTAAGAAGGATTCGAAGCCGAGACTCATTCGTTGGGTGCTTTTACTTCAAGAATTTGAGTTAGAGATCAAAGATAGAAAAGGTACCGAGAATCAAGTAGCTGACCATCTCTCTAGGTTGGAGAATCCCGATTCTACTTCACAAGATAGGACGTTAATCAATGAATCTTTTCCGGATGAGCAGTTGTTTGCAATTCAGGAGGAAGAACCATGGTTTGCAGATATTGTAAACTATCTTGTCAGCAATATAATGCCTCCTAATTTGACATCCGCGCAAAAGAAGAAGTTTCTGCATGAGGTGAAGTGGTATATGTGGGATGAACCATATTTGTTTAGACAGGGAGCTGACCAGATCATCAGGAGATGTATCCCGTTCTGTGAGACAGAGGGGATATTACGAGACTGCCATTCCACGGTTTATGGTGGACACTATGGAGGTGAGAAGACGACAGCTCGTATTCTGCAAGCAGGTTTTTTTTGGCCTACCTTGTTCAAGGATGCTCATCAGTTTGTTTTAAGGTGTGATCGTTGCCAAAGAGTGGGAAATTTGTCAAGGAAGGATGAGATGCCATTAAATGTGATGCTTGAAGTCGAGGTCTTTGATGTATGGGGAATCGATTTCATGGGGCCTTTTATCTCGTCTTGCAATAATCAGTACATCTTGCTGGCAGTCAATTATGTCTCAAAATGGGTCGAAGTTAAAGCTTTACCGACAAATGATGCAAAGGCAGTGCTAAATTTTCTTCATAAGCAAATTTTCACAAGGTTTAGAACACCTCGGGTAATCATAAGTGATGAAGGATCGCATTTTTGCAACCGTAAGTTCACTTCTATGATGCAGCGTTATAATGTGAATCATCGAGTAGCTACTGCCTATCATCCGCAAACAAATGGTCAAGCGGAAGTGTCTAACAGAGAGATAAAGCGCATTCTAGAGAAGGTTGTTTGTCCGTCAAGGAAGGATTGGTCTTTAAAGCTCGATGAAGCTGTTTGGGCTTACAGAACAGCATACAAAACTCCACTTGGGATGTCACCGTTTCAGTTGGTGTACGGTAAGGGATGTCATCTACCGGCGGAGCTTGAGCATAAGGCCTACTGGGCATTGAAGAAATTGAACCTGGATTTAGATGCAGCTGGTAAGAAAAGAATGCTTCAGCTTAATGAACTTGATGAATTTCGACTTCAAGCGTACGAGAATAACAAAATGTATAAGGAAAAGGTGAAGAGGTGGCACGATAGGAAGCTACATCCTAAGTTATTTGTGCCAGGGTAACAAGTTCTGTTATTCAACTCTCGGCTCCGACTTTTTCCTGGGAAGTTGAAATCAAGGTGGTCTGGACCTTTTATTGTCAAAACTGTGTTTCCACATGGAGCGGTGGAAATTTTTGAGAATGATTCGGACCAAGCATTCAAGATTAACGGTCAGCGGTTGAAGCACTACTATGGGGACATGGCAAACTGAGAGGTGGTTAGTGCCATTTTGTTGACTACGTGAGAAAGGTACGGAACGTCAAGCTAATGACGAAAAAGAAGCGCTGCGTGGGAGGCAACCCATGAATTGTTGTTACAGGAACCCTTAGAAGTTAATAACCTATCCAAAAACACAAAAAAATCAGAAAACAGGGGCTGAAAAAAAAAATTCCAGAGACCCTCTGCGCGCCCGCGCAGCTATGCTGAGCGGCCGCGCAGCTTGCTGCGCGCCCGCGCAGAAATGCTGAGCGGCCGCGCAGGGGTCGAGTTCCAGAAAATTTTTTGCAGTTCAGAAAAAAAAAAAAAACAAAAACAAAAACACAAAAACCCATCACAGCCCATAAACCCACGAATTCTTTTCCCATTACCCCATGATTTTATCCCTCAACCCCACTCCTAATCTAATTTAACCTACTCCACACCCTATATACATACACCTATCCTACATATCTCCCACAAACTTCCTACACTTAAACCCTCTCATAAACATCAAAAATCAGTTCTTACACACTTTTATTCACAAATCAATGGCACCCAAGAGAGCACACACTATTGACAGCAGCAGCACAGTTCCTACTGCTGATTCATCAAGGGGTACTGCTGCAAGGCCTCGGTTAACTGACAGAGCTGCGGAGGAGGAGTACACTAGGCTGTTGGGGAAGCCGATTCTGAAGCAGAGGGGGTTTTTACCATCAGGGAGGGATGGTGAGTTGTTGCCCATGATTGCAGAGAAGGGGTGGATAGCTTTTTGTGAGTCACCCGAAGCAGTACCGATGAGTGTTGTTCGCGAGTTCTACGCGAACGTGAAGGCTGAAAAGAATGGGTTTTCTGTAGTTCGTGGGCTGACGGTTGATTATCATCCTGCGGCGATTCGCCGTGTGATTGGACAGCGAGAGAGGAAGCCCGAGGAGGAGAACTGGAATGAAAAGACTGCTGAGGATTTTGACTTGGATTTGATTTGTGCGACTCTCTGTCGACCGGGCACAGTTTGGAACCGCAGTCCAGCCAATAATGAGTATCGTCACTTTCCGGCGATCGCCATGAACAGGTATGCCCGTGCATGGAATGTATTTATATGTGCTAATATTTTGCCTTCTTCACATGCACACGAGGTCACAGTTGAGAGAGCACAGTTGTTGTGGGGAATTCTGAATGAGGAATACTATGTGGACCTTGGTGAGTTTATCTACCAAGGAATTCTGAAGTTTTTGAGGGGAGCAAAGCATATGAACATACCTTATGCATCCACGGTTACGAAGCTATGCCGAGCAGTAGGAGTGAACTGGTCGGCTCATGAGCAGTTGCAGTTGCCAGCAGCTCCGATAGATTCTGGCACTCTGAATGGGATGCAGGAGTGGACCGGTGGTGAGCCTGAGGAGCATGGGTTGGGTTATCGTCTTCCAGGAGGACGTCCAGCACGAGGTGCTACTATGGCTAGGCCAGGGCGTGGTGAGGCTGGTTCTTCGAGAGCTCAGGAGGGTGCTGGGATGGGTGATGCCCAGTATAGGAGGCTTTCACGGCGGATGGATGCCATGTATGAGACGCAGAGCAGGTTTGCTCAGGAGCTCACTCTTGCGTTAGGGACTGCTTTTCAAGGCCTTGGAGCTGATATCCAGTGGCCAGTTTTTGGTGAGGACTCTGCATACCCGCCGCCTGATACTCCACCCACTGAGGGTGATGATGATGATGACTCCGAGTAGGTATACCCTGTGTTCCTTTCTACTACCTTCACTGGGGACAGTGAAGATTTTAAGTTTGGGGGTGGTAGTTAAGGAATATTTTGTGTGTGTCATATAGCTGCATATTCATGATAGTTAGTTCATATAGTTGCATAATTTTTCATGATAGTTAGTTCATATAGTTGCATAATTTTTGCCATATAGTTTTTTTTAATATATAGCTTTATTTGTTTATCATATCATATAGCTCATGCATATACCATGATCCCTTTTGCAATGATTTATCGACTGAATTGTGATATTGATGCGAGTGTAGTGATAGCATTAAAGTGATATTAAGTTGTGTAGGTTGATATGCATGCTAGAAGCACTTGTATTGTCACTAAGTCTTAGAGAATGCTTAAGGACTAGATTGTTGTTATGATCTGATTATTTTCGAGGATAATCTATTTATTATGCTTAGAATTTGATAATAGGTTCTTAGTGGTAAAGGCATGAAAAAGAAAAAAAATGGAGTAAAAATGGAATTTGTTGCTAGTTGTGGCTAGGCGTCAAATGGCTAGTAGCCGGCTCGCATTTTATGCGAGTGGTCTAGGGTTGAGCAAGATGGAGCGAAACGCACTTGCTCAGAAAAAAAAAAAAATTTGCATAATTGATCAAGAGTGGGCTCTTTGGTATTCGAGTTATTAAATTCTTAGGGGACTTTGTGCCTAGTGACCTAAGGCTTTTAGAGTCTGGGATCCGCTAACCTAACGCTCGTTACATGGATACCATTGTATAAGTCTTTTGTGGACCTCACTCATTGCACGGTCAAATAAGCATTTGAGTTGTAAATAAAAAGCACGATTCCGTAGTAAGCTCCAGAGTTCTTGTAGTGTTGTATATCACTTTGTGCCTAGAATTTTTATTCTTTGTATAATCGTAGGATTGCCTTGAGGATAGTCTAGTCATAGTAATTGGTCTAGTTCCAAAGCATATCTGTTAAGCATTTGCACACACCACGTTTCTGGCGGTATGTCCGTTTGTATGAGTTTATTGATCTTTAGTGTCTAACTGCATTCGTTGAGACGTGACAATTTGGTTGGTTAATTGTAGTAAGGGGGATCGTTGCATTTTCATATAGATTGCATTCATGCATATTTTTATTTGTTTTGAGTCTGTGACGCTTGAGGACAAGCATCGATTTAAGTTTGGGGGTGTGATAAGTGGCATTTTATACCACTTAGAACGTCTTAAAATGGCTTAAATTGGTGTCTTGAAATCAAGTATTTTGTGTATTTGATGCGTTTTTCTAGTGTTTATGCATTTCAGGGTATTAGTTGCATTTCGGAGGAGGAATCGTCAAGAATAAGCCTTGGCATGTGTTCACCATTGCGAGAGGAAAAGAACGGGCAGATTACGGCGAAAAAACGGAGCAAACCTGGAATTTTTCCAGTAGGGTCCTGCGCGCCCGCGCAGCAATGCTGAGCGGCCGCGCAGCAGCCTTCCGCGCCCGCGCAGAAATGCTGAGCGGCCGCGCAGGGTCGGGGAAAAAGATATATTATTTTAGACTTCTACTTCTGTTTGGCTTCCAACTTCTATGTAATCTGAGTTTTATGGGACTATTATATAGGTAGATTTGAGACGTTTTTCACAGAGTATTAAGAGGAGATTATGTTTTAGATTGTGTTTTGCGCAAGAAGCGAAGGAGATAAGGAAAAAGACCGATTTAGCACACTACAGTGAAGAGGAAGCATATATTCTTGTGATTCTTGTTTCGTTGTAACGTTGGATGCTAGTTTTCTTGCTTTGACTTATTTACTCTTGTGACGTACTCTATTTTAATATAATCAGTTTAGTTATTGTTTTCTTGTGTTTGTTTATCATGATTTCATATGAACCCATGATGGCGATAAGTTCTATTATGGGCTAATCGTGATCATGGGGTTGCAACGGATTTATTATAGAATTCTTTAGTTAATTGTTTAATACTTTAGTGTGTGATGATTGCATGATATCTAGTATTGGTTGTGCGTATTCGTCTTATGTGCGTCGTGAACATATAAGATAGGGTGTTAATCTCTTGTGAAGCGACGATGGATCTTGAGATTTAGAACTTGCCATGCTAGCATAGGTTCATGTACGTTGTGCATGATTAGTGGGTAACTCTAACAGTTTTATTTGCCCTATGTAATCAAAAGGAATAACTTGTGCTTAAATCGTTGTGTTGTCAAATTTCTGTAGACATATAGGAACTCAACATAATTGATGACTATTCAACTTCTATCTTAATTGTGGATGTTTGGTAGAATGGTATTAGTACAATGAAAGTTGGATTTTATCAGTTTCGTGTTATTCGATTAATGTCATCACTGTCACATGCTAAAGGTAATAACAATGGCTATAGAAGGAAGTAATAATGAAGTTGTGATCTCATGAGTGTTTTATTATTGATAAATTGAAGTGTTAGTTAAGTGGTTAATTAAGTAGTTAATTATAGTTAATATTTAATCAACAATTTTAAGTGTTATTATCTTAACATTGAGAAGTAGTCATACATTGGTGAGTGAGTTAAATTAGACAATAAATTAGTCTGAGTCTCTGAGGGAACGAACTAGAAAGTATTCTATATTACTTGCGAACGCGTATACTTGCGTGAATATTAGTGCGTGATTTCGCCCTAACAGATGTCTTGGTCAAGGTGGATAAACTCATTTTCCCTGCTGATTTTATAATTCTTGATTTCGAGGAGGATAACAAAATTCCCATAATCTTGGAAAGACCTTTCTTGGCTACTGGCCGAACCTTGCTAGATGTGCAGAAATGTGAGCTTACCATGCAAGTGATGGATCAGGATGCGACTTTTAATGTGTTCAATGCCAAGAAATTCCCTACAGAAAATGAGAAGTGTTTTAAGGTGGAGTTGGTCGATACTGTGGTTAATTCTGAACTCGATCATTTGCTAAGGTCCTGTTAGTCCCTAACAATACAACAATAATTGCAGAAGGGGGGGTTGAATGTAATACTGGAAACTTTCAAAACTAAAAATGTTCTTGTTTGATAAAATATGAAAGTAATAAAAACAAATGCTTTTAAAACTTTCTGGTGGATTTGAAAGTATCCACTAGATATATATATCAATTAGAACTCTGTGAAGCTAAAATGGCTCACAGCTGCTTTACAAGTTGAACAATCAAACTACAGAGAGATTCTTAACAAGTACAGCTTTATCTATTTCTCTTTGAAAATGTGTTTGCTTATTTAATTGTTCTACTAGCTACACTTGGTTTATATATCACCAAGTTCACATGATAATAAGACAAGATAATTAAAAAACATATATAGTCTAATTCCATGCTTCTTCACTACTCTTTTCCAGCATCTTTAAATATCTTCACAATTGCATGGAAATGGTAATGTTTATTACATAAGCTAATCACTCGATGGATGTCAAATAGTCATTCTTCGGGACTGTAAGATTCATCCGTCGGGACTATACTTGATCATCCGTCGAGTGCTACAATTTATACTAAGTTGAATCTACTAAGGTGTTTTGTTAAACTAATCATCAAGTACACAACATATTCCTAACAATCTCCCCCAATTTATGTCAACTAGAATTCTAGCCATAAATTAAGAGAAACTTGATGATAACAAAACACCCTAAAAATACAAATTAAAAAGTAGTAGATAAAAACTGATAAGTGCTGCAATATTTACTGAAAAGTGAACAAGACAAAGTGTACAATGATTTACTCACAATCATTATCAAGGTGCTCCTCTAGTCTGAGCAGATAAATCTACTTTCTTGATTGTCTGGATTTCTTCCCAAGCTTCCTGTTATTCTCTTTAATTTGATTCTGGAGTTTTCTGTGGAATTCAAGTTCATCAACTTCTGAGAGATCTAGCATTTCTTGCATTTCCAATAGAGTTTCATTGCTAGAAATACTCAGCTGGTCTTCTAATTTGAAGAATCTTCTTACTCCCTTATCATCCATGAATTCCATCAGCCAATAGGGCCTTAGATGCACTCTACTCCCTGTGTAAAGAATAGTTAAAGTTTTTGGGAGTGCATCTATAGCTCTAATACTCCTCAGTTCTTCAATCTTCTTTAGAACTAGTCTTTTTGCAGTCACATTGAATCCAAAGTTCTTCTTGAAGGAAGAATAGACCTTTATCAGTACAGATTGGCTTTCTTGAAGAATCCTGTGAAGTGGCCATGTGATCTCTTTTCCTCCATTATATTTGAATAATAGCCTTTCAGGTAGATTTCTGTAAGCATCAATCCCTCTAACTTCTTCCAGTTCATCCAAGTAGAGGTTTAGGTCAGAGAATTCCTTGATATCACAGATGTACATGATATCTCCCTTGTTGACTTTGGGTTGAGCTTTGGTTAGGGTCTTAGATTTGAGAGTCACAGGCTTTACTTTTTTGATTGCTCTAATCTTTGTCTTTCTTGACTTCTTCAATATGGGTAGATTTAATTCAAGAATTGGTAGACTATCCCAGTCTATTGGCTCATCCTTTGGAATGATAGGTTCACCATGAAAGTTCTTGAATGGATCCACCTTAAATTCCTCATGTACCACAGAGGGCTTGGATGTTTGATTTTTAGTGGTAGATTGTTTGGGAATGTAGTCTTCTAATTCCTCATCACTGAAGTCCAATTTTCTTTTAGCTTGAAGCTTGTATCTGAATTTTCTTTTCTGTTGGGGTGCATCTTGCACTTTCTGATCTTTAAGTTCAGCATCTACAGATGGTTGAGCAGAAATCTCATTTGTGGTTTTTACAGCTTGAAGCTTGGCCAAGATAGCAGCTTGCTCCTTCTTTTGTTTGAGCTTATTTACATCTAGGGCAGCTTGCTTCTTTTCTTGACTAAATCTGTATTTCTCTTCCTTTTTAGCTTCTACAAACTGAGGGTGTCCAGCCACCACACAGATTTATTTACCATTTCTGTAAACCTTGGCAATTCTTCTTTTTAGTGCTGAATCAGTTGGATCTTTGTAAAATGTAATTGACCTAGCCAAGAGCTTCTTTTCATCTGGCCTAGGTGTCTCAAATACAGTATCCAAAGGATTTTTGTCTGATAATTTTGAATAGTTCCTTTTTGGTTTCATGATCAGATTTTCCTTTGGAGATTTGATACATGATGTTTGTCCTTTTTCCAGATAATTCAAACTCATTTCATTCACAGAGATTTTCTTGACTTGAGAGCGATGAATCAGTGTTTTCTCTGGCTTCTTAATTGGTACAAATTTCCTTTGGATATCATCATCAATTTTCTTCCAATCTATTGAGCTCACTGGCTTCTTCTCAGCTGCTGCTTTCAGTTTGGCTGCTGCTTGATTGATCAGATCAATGTTATCTATCGCATGTGGCTTTGTGAAGGCAATTGTTGGCACAATTTCTCTGCTTGAATGTTTAGCACTTTCTTCTTCCCCTCACTCCTTGATCCCTCTTGAGTGATTAGGATAATAGAACTTTCTTTCTCCCCCTTTTTGTTATCAACAAGTTGAGTAGAAGAAGAGGTTTTTGCAGCCACTAGCTTTTGAAGCAACTCTGTTTGTTGTGCTTGATGTAGATGAATTGCTATTAGAGAAGCTTCCATAGCAATCATCCTTTTATTCAGGGAATCCACTTTTATAGCAAGATCAGAGTTCTTCCGTAGCTGTCTCTTAATGTCAATCATTGTTGTTTCTGGAAGTCTAGTTTCCAGTCTGTCAGAAATGTCCTTCTTGATTTGATCAACCTCATTTTTGATGGAAGTGACATCTTGACTATGTTGATAGCCTTGAATTTGTTGCAACTGAAGAGAAGCAAGGTGTGCCTGCAGGAGCTTCTTGGTACTAGCATTAGTTGATGATTGAAGAGCAGATTGTTTCTGACTAATGAGTTGTATGAGGGAAGTCTTGAAATGAAGTTCATCACATTTTTGGAGAATGCCCATGATGGCATACCTGATCTGGAACTAGGGCCTACTTCTCCCCTATGTCTAGTGGCTCCTCTTCACTATCTTCACCCTCATCACCAAAGAATTCTTCTGACCCACCAGCCTCATAATCTATGTCATCACCAGCTGTAGAGGGCATGGTTGTGATTGCATCTTTTGCTCTTTGCATAGACTGTATGGTGTTCACCAAATTCAGCATCCTTTCTGTATTTTCATTGCCCTGTCCAGCTAGAAGTTGATCTGCTGGAACAGGATGAGTAAATGTCTCAGCATCCAAGGAGGTGGAATCTATAACAGCTTGACTATGCTGAGATAGTCCCTCCCTGTCTGTATTATTGATATTCATTGACTCACTAGCAATGATGTACATCCTTATCTCTCCTGTACCTGCATTTCTCTCATAATCTCTCTTTTTTTGCATCAAGGGCTCCCCTTGGCTTCCCACCCTCACACCCTCACCTTCACCATCTAAGGTGGGACTCCTCTCACTCACTTTTGCCAGTCCTGAAGAAATGGACTGCATTGATTCACTCAATTTCTCTTCTTTTTCCTGGGAGCAACCCAGACTCGCACTCAGTTCACTTCCTTCTCTCAGTCCTAAAAGTGATTGTACAATTACTAAGTCATCTGCACTTGTGACAATTGATGAACTTTGAAGTTGTGTAGAGACTCCCGAAGGATGAGAAATATCCATCGGGATAGTAATTTGGCTATCCGACGGATGATTACTGTTAGGCACATCCGTCGGGATACAATCACCACTCGACGGATGAATAATATCCATCGGGAGAGTAGAAATAAATGAGTTTGGAGTGGAGACTATTGTAGACTCTGTGTAGATCGATGAGATTTTAGGTACAGATGTCTCAATAGACTCAGAAATTAAAGGCAAGTGAGCCAACAAATCATCTAAAAGATGATACTCACTTGCTTGGATTTTTGGCTTCTCCAACAGAGTTAAAGATGGAGAATTTAGTTGTGATGTATGAATCATGTCTACATCCAGTGAGTGTGTGGGAGAATTTGGTGTTTGAGGTGTTTCATCTAGTATAGATTTTGGCTGTGACTCCACTTTATTGGAGCCACATCAATATGACTTTGAGATGGTGCAGTGACTAGGTCTTTAGCTCCAGTTTGCACTGTGTGTGTGCCCTGTGCATCCCCAAGGGTTTTAGATCTTTTGTTTCTTGTATAAGTCTGTAGAGAGCTTGTGTCCCTAACCCTCTTGTTCTGTGCTCCTGGTTGGGAGCTTGTTTCAGTAGTAACATCCTTTTGGGAGGATGAAACTAGAAGTGAGCTAATATCCTTATTAACAACCACAGTATGTTGGGAAACTGTGGTGTGGCTAGGCTTGGTTACACTAATCTCACCAGCCTTATCCTTAGGGTTTCTTTGACTTTCACCCTGTCCCTCACCTAACTCACTCTCCTTCATACTCCCCTTTTTGTGTTTGGTAGTTTTTGCAACTGGTATCTTTTGAGAGACACCAGAGGGGGCTTTCTTTGTTCTGGTTTTTGAAATTTTTGATTTGGTAGCTTGGGTAGGCATCTGTTGGGTCATTGACACAGATGATATTGCTACAGTTGAAGGCAAAGAAATTTGTGAGGTTGGAATAGTGGAGACAGTTGTGCTTACCTCACTAACCTGAGGTTCCTCCATGATTGGAAAGTAATGGAGGGGTAACTCTTTGTGCTGATTTGCCCTGTTGAGATCAGCAATGACTCTCCTTTCTTGAACCCAACAGTTCAATTTGTTGATTGGGTTCTCAATAACAATATCCTCCATAAGATGGTTAGCAAGCATAATAAAAAATCTAGCATAATAGACACTTTTACCTCTCTTATTGAGTTATCCTAACTTATAACCCAACTCAACTAAGACCAAGTCACTGAAACTAAAGTACTTATCAGTAACTAGCATGTAAAGTATGTTTAGCATAGAAATGTTAACAGAGTCAAAGTTTCTAATTTTACCAGAAAATACCTTAGTTACCACATCACACAGATAGCTCCATTACTTTCTAAGACCTAACCTCCTAATTTCACTTAACTTAGAAGTAGGAAGTTCATAACTCATAGAATTTAGCATGTTAACAATATCATGTCTGTGTGTGGAACAGTAATAGTATTATCAGGAATTCTAAAGCAAGCTTTGATAATGTCACTATTAACAGCAAATTGCTTACCTTTGAGATTGAAGGTTATGGTCTTGTCAGTTGAGTTGTACACTACAGTTGTCCATATCTCTTCCACAACTTCACAGTATATAGTGGGAGACTCTAGCATGGCATAATTGAGTTTGCAGCTCTTCACAAAGTCCATCATCTTGTGAAATTCTCCAGACTGCGGAATCTCCTTATTCACAAGTGCTGCAAAGTTCTTCTTTTCAAAGATATATCCTGTTTGAGACATTATTTTGACTACCGGTGCCATTGTTAGAGAGAAAGAAATTTGCAGAGAGAGCTTTTGCTTTGGAGAAGAAAAGGAGTTAGAGCAATTGAATTGAGAGTGATAAAAGAAAAGAAATGAAAATGAATTTTGCTTTTATACTCTCTTAAAAATAAACTGACAAATGTAATAAAGAACCAATCAAAATAGCTCAAAATAGTCGTTTAAATTAAAATAAACTGTCAAAATTCTATCAATCATCCGTCGTAATATACTTACAGTCTGTAAGTAAACTCGGTGGATGATGTTTAGAAAATTAACGGCTATGATTTGGACAACTCGACGGATGGGAGTAAACCAATTTATCCGTCGGGTAATAAAGTATCTCAGAAAGGTAATTGATTTTTATTTTGATATTCTATTCCGACGGATGATCAGACTTGATGGATAATGATCATCCGTCGGGATGGAAATTTTGACTTAGCCAAAATTTCATCCAAAGCAGAAAAATCAATTAAATTTCTGGATGCATTTTATCTTGCAAAAATATATGAAAAATTCAAGAATAATTAAGCATACCTAACTCAATTACCAATCTTGAAAAGGTGGATTCATCAAGTGGCTTGGTAAATATGTCTGCAAGCTGCTTTTCACTTGCATTCATTACATGTTCCCTAATGAAGTGGTACTTAATGTAAATGTGCTTTGTCCTTGAATGTTGTACTGGATTCTCAGTGATGGCAATTGCACTTGTGTTATCACAGAAAATAGGAATCCTTTCCACTTGCAGACCATAGTCTAACAATTGGTTTTTCATCCACAAAATTTATGCACAGCAACTACCAGCAGCAATATATTCGGCTTCTGCTGTAGAAGTAGAAACTGAATTTTGCTTTTTACTGAACCAGGATACTAGCTTGTCCCCTAGAAATTGACAGGTTCATGTTGTACTTTTTCTATCAATTCCACAACCTGCATAATCTGCATCTGAATAACCAGTTAGATCAAAACCAGAATCTCTAGGATACCAAATGCCAGGTTTTGGTGTACCTTTGAGATATCTGAAAATTTTCTTAAAAGCTATTAAGTGAGATTCTCTAGGATCAGCCTGAAATCTAGCACAGAGACATGTAGCAAACATTATATCTGGCCTACTGGCTGTTAAGTATAGAAGTGAACCAACCATGCCTCTATAACTTGAAATATCTGCAGACTTTTCAGTAGTGTTTAATTCAAGTTTAGTTGCAGTGGCCATGGGAGTTTTTGTAGATGTGCAGTCCATTAGTTCAAACTTCTTTAAAAGATCATAAATGTATTTGGTTTGACTAATGAATATTCCATCACCAACTTGCTTAACTTATAAACCAAGAAAGTAAGTTAGTTCTCCCATCATGCTCATTTCATACTTACTTTGCATTAATTTGGCAAACTTTTTGCAAAGTTTCTCATCTGTAGAGCCAAATATAATATCAACTACATAAATTTGAACAAGTATGCTAGAGCCATTAACATTTCTAAAAAATAAGGTTTTGTCTACAATACCTCTAGTGAAGTTATTCTCTAAAAGAAACTTTGACAAAGTGTCATACCAGGCTCTAGGTGCTTGCTTCAATCCATAAAGTTCTTTCAGAAGATAATATACATGATCAAGAAGATTTGAATCCTCAAAACCAGGAGGCTTATTGACATAGACTTCCTCCTCCAAATCCCCATTCGGAAAGGCACTTTTGACATCCATTTGATAGACTTCGAAATTGGCATGAGCTGCATAGGCTACGAAAATTCTGATGGCTTCTAGTCTTGCAACAGGAGCAAAGGTTTCATTAAAATCAATTCCTTCTTGTTGACAATAGCCCTTAGCAACCAATCTATCTTTGTTCCTTATAACTATGCCATTTTTATCCATCTTATTTCTGAATACCCACTTGGTGTCAATTGAGTTCTTTCCTTTAGGCTTGGGTACCAGCTTCCAAATATTGTTTTTTCAAATTGGTTTAGCTCTTCCTGTATAGCTAAAATCCAATCAGGATCCAACAGGGCTTCTTCTACCTTCTTTGGTTCTTTCTTAGAAAGGAAGCTGCTATACAGACATTCTTCTTGAGTTGTTTTCCTTGTTTGAACTCTTGAAGATGCATCACCAATAATTAGCTCATAAGGGTGATCTCTTATCCATTTTCTCTGTTGAGGTAGATTTGCTCTAGATGAAGAGGCCTCATTGTTGTCTTGATGTGTGATTGAGTTTTGATTATGAGAATCTCCCCCTGAGTTTGTGAATCTTTGATTTGAGAAAGGGGAACTTTCTGTTGGTAATCTATTCTGACTTTCAGCTTCTCTTAATGTTCCGACGGATAATTCACTTTGAGTTCCGACGGATGAAGCTGATTCTTTCCCGACGGATAAGGCACATTGTCTCCCGACGGATGAAGCATTTTATAACTCAATGGATGTTGAGTTATGAGCATCATTTATTGTAGATTTTTCTGCATTATCCTTAGTTACTATTTCTTGATCACTCTCATCATCATTGTCATCACTAACCATCTCCACATAATCAAACTTGAGGCTCTCATGGAAATCTCCATCTTGCAGTCCTTCAATCTTTTTGTCATCAAACACAACATGTATTGATTCCATAACTATATTTGTTCTTAGATTGTAGACTCTATATGCTTTTCCCACAACATATCCAACAAAAATTCCTTCATCAGCTTTAGCATCAAACTTCCCATGTTGATCAGTTTGATTCTTCAAGATATGACATTTGCAGCCAAAGACATGAAGAAAATTTAGAGTTGGTTTCCAGTTCTTGAATAATTGGTAGGGAGTAATGCACTTTGCTTGATTCACCAAAGAGATATTTTGAGTGTAGCAGGAAGTGTTCACAGCTTCAGCCTAAAAATATGTTGGTAACTTTGATTCTTCAAGAATTGTCCTTGTAGCTTCAATAAGAGATCTGTTCTTTCTTTCTACTACTCTATTTTGTTATGGATTTCTTGCTGCATAAAACTCATGCATAATCCCATTTTCTTCACAAAATGATCTCATTACAGAATTCTTGAACTCGGTTCCATTATCACTCCTGATTCTTCTTACTTTAAAATCAGGATGATTGTTGACTTGCCTTATGTGATTGATGATGATTTCACTAGCTTCATCTTTAGACTTTAGGAAATATATCCAAGAGAACTTTGAGAAATCATCCACAATTACTAGGCAAAATCTTTTCCTTGAGATGGACAACACATTGACTAGTCCAAACAAATCCATGTGGAGCAATTGCAAAGGTTCTTCAATTGTTGAATCGAGATTCTTTCTGAATGATGGTTTAATTCGCTTTCCCTTTTGGCAAGCATCACACAGTCCATCTTTTGTAAACTCCACTTGAGGGATACCTCTAACCAGTTTTTTCTTGACAAGATCATTCATGGTCTTAAAATTTAGATGGGATAGCTTCTCGTGCCATAGCCAACTTTAATCTTGACTTGCTTTACTGAGAAGACAAGTGACAGATTCTGCATTTGATGAGTTGAAGTCAACTAGATACACATTCCATTTTCTCACTCCAATGAGAACCATTTTGTTGCTTCTTTTGTTTGTCACAACACAGGCTACTGAATTAAATGTTATAGTGTTGCCCTTTATCACAAAGTTGGCTGATACTCAACAGGTTATGCTTGAGACCATCCACTTGGGCAACCTCTTCAATGATGACATTGTCTTTTGAAATCAAGCCATATCCCACAGTAAAACCCTTGTTGTCATCTCCAAAAGTAATACTTGGGTCAGCTCTTTCCTTGAATTCAGTGAGCAAGGTAGAATCTCTAGTCATATGGCTTGAGCACCCACTATCCAGATACCACAGATTCTTTCTGTTTCCCTGATTACTTGAAGAACTTATTTCTGTCTCATCAGACTTGGCCATCAGGGCTAGGTTGACATAGCTTGTTTCTTCATCTTCATCCAGTCCATTAGCTGCCCAGTCATTTTTTGTGTTATGAAAACCATTTCCTTTTGCTTGAGCAACTCAAAGTACTTCTGTTTATAATCAACGGGCTCAAACTTTTTCTTGGAATCTGACTTTATGCATTCATTTGCAAAATGACCAGCTAAGCCACATTTAAAACACTTGAATTTTGATTTATCCACCATGTTTCTATTTGGCTTAGCAGCTCCAAAGTTATTTTTGAACTTGAGCTTGGCCAACCTTCTGGATAAGAATGCTAAGTGCTCATCAATGTCATCCATGTCATCTTGAATCAATTGATCTTCATTTTCAGCTACCAACTCTTTGCCCTTGCTTTCACAGACCTTTGATGTAGATTCAACAGCTTCTACCTTCATCTCTTTCTCTTTCTCTAACTCAGCAACCAGTGTTATGGACCCTCCTTTCTTCCTTCCTTTCTCCATCCTTTCATCTTGCTCTATTTCAAGCTCATTAGTCTTCAGAATGCCGCACAGTCTCTCTAGGGTAAACTCCTTATATTCTTGTGAATTTCTCAAAGAGACTGTCATTGGCTTCCATTCTTTTGGAAGAGATCTAAGGAACTTGAGGTTAGAGTCTTTAGTTTGGTAGACTCTTCCATGCAGCTTTAGAGCATTTAGTAGCTTTTGAAATCTACTAAAAATATCAGTGAGAGTTTGTTAGGGCGAAAACATGCACTAATATTCACGCAAGTATACGCGTTCGCAAGTAATATAGAATACTTTCTAGTTCGTTCCCTCAGAGACTCAGACTAAGTTATTGTCTAATTAAACTCACTCACCAATGTATGATTACTTCTCAATGTTAAGTTAACACTTAAAATTGTTGATTAAATATTAATTATAATTAACTACTTAATTAACCACTTAACTAACACTTCAATTTATCAATAATAAAACACTCATGAGATCACAACTTCATTTTTACTTCCTTCTATAGCCATTGTTATTACCTTTAGCATGTGACAGTGATGATATTAATCGAATAACACGGAACTGATAAAAGCCAACTTTTATTGTACTAATACCATTCTACCAAACATCCACAATTAAGATAGAAGTTGAATAGTCATCAATTATGTTGAGTTCCTATATGTCTACAGAAATTGACAACATAACGATTTAAGCACAAGTTATTCCTTTTGATTACATAGGGCAAATAAAACCGTTAGAGTTACCCACTAATCATGCACAACGTACATGAACCTATGCTAGCATGGCAAGTTCTAAATCTCAAGATCCACCGTCGCTTCACAAGAGATTAACACCCTATCTTATATGTTCGCGACGCACATAAGATGAATACGCACAACCAATACTAGATATCATGCAATCATCACACACTAAAGTATTAAACAATTAACTAAAGAATTTCATAATAAATCCGTTGCAACCCCATGATCACGATTAGCCCATAATAGAACTTATCGCCATCCTGGGTTCATATGAAATCATGATAAACAACACAAGAAAATAATAACTAAACTAATTATATTAAAACAGAGTACGTCACAAGAGTAAATAAGTCAAAGTAAGAAAACTAGCATCCAACGTTACAACGAAACAAGAATCACAAGAATATATGCTTCCTCTTCGTTGCGGTGTGCTAAATCGGTCTTCTTCCTTATCTCCTTCGCTTCTTGCGCAAAACACAATCTAAAACATAATCTCCTTTTTTTCTCTGTGAAAACGTCTCAAATCTACTTATATAATAGTCCCATAAAACTCAGATTACATAGAAGTTGGAAGCCAAACAGAAGTAGAAGTCTAAAATAATTTATCCTTTTCCCCGACCCTGCGCGGCCGCTCAGCATTTCTGCGCGGGCGCGCAAGGCTGCTGTGCGGCCGCTCAGCATTGCTGCGCGGGCGCGCAGGACCCTACTGGAAAAAATCCAGGTTTGCTCCGTTTCTTCGCCGTAATCTGCCCGTTCTTTTCCTCTCGCAATGGTGAACACATGCCAAGGCTTATTCTTGATGTTTCCTCCTCCGAATTGCAACTAATACCCTGAAATGCATAAACACTAGAAAAACGCATCAAATACACAAAATACTTGATTTCAAGACACCAATTTAAGCCATTTTAAGACGTTCTAAGTGGTATAAAATGCCACTTATCACACCCCCAAACTTAAATCGATGCTTGTCCTCAAGCGTCACAGACTCAAAACAAATAAAAATATGCATGAATGCAATCTATATGAAAATGCAACGATCCCCCTTACTACAATTAACCAACCAAATTGTCACATCTCAACGAATGCAGTTAGACAACTAAAGATCAATAAACTCATGCAAACGGACATACAGCCAGAAACGTGGTGTGTGCAAATGCTTAACAGATATGCTTCGGAACTAGACCAATTACTATGACTAGACTATCTTCAAGGCAATCCTACGATTATACAAAGAATAAAAATTCTAGGCACAAAGTGATATACAACACTACAAGAACTCTGGAGCTTACTACGGAATGGTGCTTTTTATTTACAACTCAAATGCTTATTTGACCGTGCAATGAGTGAGGTCCACAAAAGACTTATACAATGGTATCCATGTAACGAGCGTTAGGTTAGCGGATCCCAGACTCTAAAAGCCTTAGGTCACTAGGCACAAAGTCCCCTAAGAACTTAATAACTCGAATACCAAAGAGCCCACTCTTGATCAATTATGCAAAAAATTTTTTTTCTTTTCTGAGCAAGTGCGTTTCGCTCCATCTTGCTCAACCCTAGACTACTCGCATAACATGCGAGCCGGCTACTAGCCATTTGACGCCTAGCCACAACTAGCAACAAATTCCATTTTTACTCCATTTTTTTTTCTTTTTCATGCCTTTACCACTAAGAACCTATTATCAAATTCTAAGCATAATACATAGATTATCCTCGAAAATAATCAGATCATAACAACAATCTAGCCTTTAAGCATTCTCTAAGACTTAGTGAAAATACAAGTGCTTCTAGCATGCATATCAACCTACACAACTTAATATCACTTTAATGCTATCACTACACTCGCATCAATATCACAATTCAGTTGATAAATCATTGCAAAAGGGATCATGGTATATGCGTGAGCTATATGATATGACAAACAAATAAAGCTATATAAAAAAACTATATGGCAAAAATTATGCAACTATATGAACTAACTATCATGAATATGCAGCTATATGACACACACAAAATATTCCTTAACTACCACCCCCAAACTTAAAATCTTCACTGTCCCCAGTGAAGGTAGTAGAAAGGAACACAGGGCATACCTACTCGGAGTCATCATCATCATCACCCTCAGTGGGTGGAGTATCAGGCGGCGGGTATGCAGAGTCCTCACCAAAAACTGGCCACTGGATATCAGCTCCAAGGCCTCGAAAAGCAGTCCCCAACGCAAGAGTGAGCTCCTGAGCAAACCTGCTCTGCGTCTCATACATGGCATCCATCCGCCGTGAAAGCCTCCTATACTGGGCATCACCCATCCCAGCACCCTTCCTGAGCTCTCGAAGAACCAGCCTCACCACGCCCTGGCCTAGCCATAGTAGCACCTCGTGCTGGACGCCCTCCTGGAAGACAATAACCCAGCCCATGCTCCTCAGGCTCACCACCGGCCCACTCCTGCATCCCATTCAGAGTGCCAGAATCTATCGGAGCTGCTGGCAACTGCAACTGCTCATGAGCCGGCCAGTTCACTCCTACTGCTCGGCATAGCTTCGTAACCGTGGATGCATAAGGGATGTTCATATGCTTTGCTCCCCTCAAAAACTTCAGAATTCCTTGGTAGATAAACTCACCAAGGTCCACATAGTATTCCTCATTCAGAATTCCCCACAACAACTGTGCTCTCTCAACTGTGACCTCGTGTGCATGTGAAGAAGGCAAAATATTAGCACATATAAATGCATTCCATGCACGGGCATACCTGTTCATGGCGATCGCCGGAAAGTGACGATACTCATTATTGGCTGGACTGCGGTTCCAAACTGTGCCCGGTCGACAGAGAGTCGCACAAATCAAATCCAAGTCAAAATCCTCAGCAGTCTTTTCATTCCAGTTCTCCTCCTCGGGCTTCCTCTCTCGCTGTCCAATCACACGGCGAATCGCCGCAGGATGATAATCAACCGTCAGCCCACGAACTACAGAATACCCATTCTTTTCAGCCTTCGCGTTCGCGTAGAACTCGCGAACAACATTCATCGGTACTGCTTCGGGTGACTCACAAAAAGATATCCACCCCTTCTCTGCAATCATGGGCAACAACTCACCATCCCTCCCTAATGGTAAAAACCCCCTCTCCTTCAGAATCGGCTTCCCCAACAGCCTAGTGTACTCCTCCTCCGCAGCTCTGTCAGTTAACCGAGGCCTTGCAGCAGTACCCCTTGATGAATCAGCAGTAGGAACTGTGCTGCTGCTGTCAATAGTGCGTGCTCTCTTGGGTGCCATTGATTTGTGAATAAAAGTGTGTAAGAACTAATTTTTGATGTTTATGAGAGGGTTTAAGTGTAGAAAGTTTGTGGGAGATATGTAGGATAGGTGTATGTATATATAGGGTGTGGAGTAGGTTAAATTAGATTAGGAGTGGGGTTGAGGGATAAAATCATGGGGTAATGAGAAAAGAATTCGTGGGTTTATGTTCTGTGATGGGTTTTTTTGTGTTTTTGTTTTTTTTTTTTCTGAACTGCAAAAAACTTTCTGAAACTCGACCCCTGCGCGGCCGCTAAGCATTTCTGCGCGGGCGCGCAGCAAGCTGCGCGGCCGCTCAGCATAGCTGCGCGGGCGCGCAGAGGGTCTCTGGAAAAAAAAAATTTCAGCCCCTATTTTCTGATTTTTTTTGTGTTTTTGGATAGATTATTAACTTCTAAGGGTTCCTGTAACAACAATTCATGGGTTGCCTCCCACGCAGCGCTTTCTTTTTCGTCATTAGCTTGACATTCCGTACCTTTCTCAAGTAGTCAACAAAATGGCACTAACCACCTCTCGGTTTGCCATGTCCCCATAGTAGTGCTTCAACCGCTGACCGTTAACCTTGAATGCTTGGTCCGAATCATTCTCAAAAATTTCCACCGCTCCATGTGGAAACACAGTTTTGACAATAAAAGGTCCAGACCACCTTGATTTCAACTTCCCAGGAAAAAGTCAGAGCCGAGAGT
The DNA here is from genome assembly GCF_009905375.1 of Apium graveolens. Classification (NCBI taxonomy): domain Eukaryota; kingdom Viridiplantae; phylum Streptophyta; class Magnoliopsida; order Apiales; family Apiaceae; genus Apium; species Apium graveolens. The sequence continues at coordinate 28,905,524 of NC_133657.1, read as the reverse complement.
TGAATAACAGAACTTGTTGCCCTGGCACAAATAACTTAGGATGTAGCTTCCTATCGTGCCACCTCTTCACCTTTTCCTTATACATTTTGTTATTCTCGTACGCTTTAAGTCGAAATTTATCAAGTTCATTAAGCTGAAGCATTCTTTTCTTACCAGCTGCATCTAAATCCAGGTTCAATTTCTTCAATGCCCAGTAGGCCTTATGCTCAAGCTCCGCCGGTAGATGACATCCCTTACCGTACACCAACTGAAACGGTGACATCCCAAGTGGAGTTTTGTATGCTGTTCTGTAAGCCCAAACAGCTTCATCGAGCTTTAAAGACCAATCCTTCCTTGACGGACAAACAACCTTCTCTAGAATGCGCTTTATCTCTCTGTTAGACACTTCCGCTTGACCATTTGTTTGCGGATGATAGGCAGTAGCTACTCGATGATTCACATTATAACGCTGCATCATAGTAGTGAACTTACGGTTGCAAAAATGCGATCCTTCATCACTTGTGATTACCCGAGGCGTTCCAAACCTTGTGAAAATTTGCTTATGAAGAAAATTTAGCACTGCCTTTGCATCATTTGTCGGTAAAGCTTTAACTTCGACCCATTTTGAGACATAATCGACTGCCAGCAAGATGTACTGATTATTGCAAGACGAGATAAAAGGCCCCATGAAATCGATTCCCCATACATCAAAGACCTCGACTTCAAGCATCACATTTAATGGCATCTCATCCTTCCTTGACAAATTTCCCACTCTTTGGCAACGATCACACCTTAAAACAAACTGATGAGCATCATTGAACAAAGTAGGCCAGAAAAAACCTGCTTACAGAATACGAGCTGCCGTCTTCTCACCTCCATAGTGTCCACCATAAACCGTGGAATGGCAGTCTCGTAATATCCCCTCCGTCTCACAGAACGGGATACATCTCCTGATGATCTGATCAGCTCCCTGTCTAAACAAATATGGTTCATCCCACATATACCACTTCACCTCATGCAGAAACTTCTTCTTTTGAGCGGATGTCAAATTAAGCGGTATTATATTACTGACAAGATAGTTTACAATATCTGCAAACCATGGTTCTTCCTCCTGAATTGCAAACAACTGCTCATCCGGAAAAGATTCATTGATTAACGTCCTATCTTGTGAAGTAGAATCGGGATTCTCCAACCTAGAGAGATGGTCAGCTACTTGATTCTCGGTACCTTTTCTATCTTTGATCTCTAACTCAAATTCCTGAAGTAAAAGTACCCAACGAATGAGTCTCGGCTTCGAATCCTTCTTAGAAACCAGATAGCGAATAGCTGCATGATCAGTGAATACTGTTACTTTCGTACCAAGCAGATAAGATCGAAATTTCTCAAAGCCAAAGACTATAGCCAAAAGCTCCTTCTCAGTAGTGGTGTAGTTCAATTGGGCCCCATTTAAAGTCTTACTCGCATAGTAGACCACATGGAAGAGATTTTTCTTGTGCTGTCCCAGAACTGCACCTACCGCATAGTCACTCGCATCACACATCATCTCAAACGGTTCTGTCCAATCTGGTGCTATAATAACTGGTGCCATGATCAAACTCTCCTTGAGAGTCTCGAATGCTGCCAAACATTCATTATCAAATTTGAAAGGCACATCTTTCTCAAGTAAATTGCACAACGGCTTAGATATCTTTGAAAAGTCCTTGATGAATCGCCGATAAAAACCCGCATGACCGAGAAAACTACGGATTCCTTTCACCGAATTAGGTGGGGGAAGATTTTCAATGACTCCCACCTTGGCCTTGTCCACCTCCAGACCTTTGCTAGAGACCTTATGCCCAAGGATAATGCCTTCACGCACCATAAAATGACATTTCTCCCAATTAAGCACCAAATTAGTTTCCACGCATCTTTTGAGTACGGCGCGCAGATTATTCAAACATTCATCATATGAGTGTCCAAAGACGGAGAAGTCATCCATGAACACTTCGACGTTATTTCCAATCATGTCAGAGAATATAGCCATCATACATCTCTGAAAGGTGGCCGGGGCGCCACATAACCCAAACGAAACTCTACGAAAAGCAAATGTGCCAAATGGACAAGTGAAGGTAGTCTTTTCCTGATCCTCTGGTGCAATACAAATCTGATTATACCCGGAATAACCATCCAGAAGACAAAAATACTCATGTCCCGCCAATCTGTCAAGCATTTGATCAATGAATGGGAGAGGGAAGTGATCCTTCCTTGTGGCTTTGTTCAATTTTCTATAATCCATGCATACTCTCCATCCTGTAATTGTTCGAGTAGGGATGAGCTCATTCTTTTCATTTGCGACCACAGTGATACCTCCTTTCTTAGGTACACATTGCACGGGGCTCACCCACGAGCTGTCAGAAATAGGATAAATGATGCCTGCATCTAGCCATTTCAGAATTTCTTTCTTCACCACCTCCTTCATGATCGGGTTCAGTCTTCGCTGCTGTTCCACAGTTGGCTTACTACCTTCCTCTAACAGAATTTTATGCATACAATATGAAGGACTTATCCCCTTGATGTCTGCTATGGTCCATCCTATAGCCGATTTGAATTCTCTCAAAATCCTTAAGAGCTTGTCTTCCTCACTACCTGAAAGGTCAGCTGAAATAATAACAGGTAACGTAGATGAATCACCTAAAAAAGTATACCTCAAGTGTTCAGGTAATGGTTTGAGCTCCAAGGTAGGTGCTTCCTCTATTGATGGTTTGAGCTTCCCTTCAGCATTCTTAAGGTCAGAAGTACCAAGAGATTCAAATGGTATGTCGAGCTTTCGCTTCCATGGAGAAGCGTTCAGATATTGTAATTGCTCGTTGCTATCTTCATCATCGCTGTCAAAATCCCCCACTAAGGCCTTTTCCAATGCATCAGACATTAGCATGTGATCGAGTTCCGAAGTAACTGCGGAATCAATCACATCCACTTTTAAACACTCCTCATCTTCTGTAGGGAATTTCATTGCCTTGAATACGTTGAAGGTCACATCCTGATCTTGGACCCGCATAGTAAGTTCCCTTTTTTGCACATCTATCAAGGTACGGCCAGTAGCCAAGAAAGGCCTCCCCAAGATTATGGGAATCTTCTTATCTTCCTCAAAATCCAGAATAACAAAATCTGCAGGAAAGAAGAGCTTATCCACCTTGACGAGCACATCCTCAACTATGCCCCTTGGGTAAGTAATGGAACGGTCCGCCAATTGTAGCGACATGTATGTGGGTTTTGGATCAGGCAGATCCAGCTTTTTAAAGATCGATAAGGGCATCAGATTAATGCTTGCTCCCAAATCACAAAGGCACTTGTCAAAAGTTAGATTGCCAATGGTGCAAGGAATGGTGAAGCTTCCTGGATCTTTCAGTTTTGGTGGTAACTTTTGCTGCAGAACAGCGCTGCATTCTTCCGTGAGAGCAACAGTTTCAAGGTCATCCAGTTTCACCTTCCTTGAAAGAATAGTCTTCATAAACTTCGCATAACTAGGCATTTGTTCCAAAGCCTCAGCGAAAGGTATATTGATGTGAAGTTTCTTGAACACCTCCAAAAACTTCCCGAACTGTCTATCCAGCTTTTGTTGCTGCAATTTCTTAGGAAAAGGTGGTGGAGGATAGAGCTGTTTCTCCCCTGTATTAGCCTCAGGCATAGTGTGTTCAACAGTAGTCTTCTTTGGTTCCGCCACTTTCTCCTTTTGCTTAGATTCTTCATCTCTAACTTCAGCTTCGACTTCTTTTGCCTTTTCAGCATCAGCTACTTTTCCAGACCTTAAGGTAATAGCCTTGACTTGCTCTTTAGCTTCCTTCCTGCCTGGTACTTCCGTGTTACTGGGAAGAGTGCCAGGTTGACGATTGAGTACTGCATTGGCTAATTGACCGATTTGATTTTCCAATGTCTTGATAGAAACCGCCTGACTCTTGCACAACAGCTTAAGTTCCTCAAAATCAGCACTAGTAGGTGCAGCTGCACTTCCCTGTTGAGGATATGATTGCCTTGTAGCATACTGCTGTGGTTGCTGGAATCCAGGTGGGTTAAACTGTTTACTCACTCCTTGCTGATATGGTGGCTGAATAGCATTCTGATTATTTCCCCAGCTGAAATTTGGATGATTTCTGTTGTTAGGATGATAGGTCGCTGGCACAGGCTACTGTTGTCGCTGATAATTATTCACATACTGAACAGATTCGTTGACAAGAGAACACTGATCCATAGCATGAGAACCTGCACAAAGCTCACAAACCATAGCTATTTGATTAACTCCATACGTAGCCAAAGAATCAACCTTCATTGATAGCGCTTGGAGCTGGGCTGCAATAGCGGTGGCTGCATCAACTTCCAGAATACCTGCGACCTTGCCTGACGTCATCCTCTGAGTTGAGTTTTGATGCTCGTTTGCAGCCATTGTCTCTATAAGATTATACGCCTCAGTATAGCTTTTAGCCCATAAGGCTCCTCCAGCTGCTGCATCGAGCATGGGCCGAGATTAGGCCCCCAAACCATTATAAAAACCAGTGATTACCATCCAATCCGGCATTCCATGATGTGGACATTTTCTCAACATTTCCTTGTAGCGTTCCCAAGCCTCGCACATAGATTCTGTAGGTTGCTGCGCAAACTGAGTAAGAGCACTCCTCATAGCAGCAGTCTTTGCCATAGGATAAAACTTCACCAGAAACTTTTGCACAAGATCTTTCCACGTAGTGATGGACCCAGCTGGTTCAGAATGTAACCAGTCTTTAGCCTTATCCCTCAGTGAGAATGGGAAAAGCCTCAACTTGATAGCCTCATCAGTCACGCCATTATACTTAAAAGTGCTGCAGATCTCGACAAAATTCCTTATGTGCATGTTGGGGTCTTCAATTGCCGCTCCTCCAAAAGAAACAGAATTCTGCACCATCTGAATAGTGCCCGGCTTGATTTCAAAGGTGTTAGCTTGAATAGCCGGATGAAGGATGCTTGACTGAATGTCATCAATTTTAGGCCGAAAAAAATCCATAAGAGCTGGATCAGCTTGAACAATACGATCTCCCATGTTTACTGGTTCTTTCTGCTCAGTTCCTGAATCCGAATCCTCAAAATCTAACTTCTCCGGAGTATCAAGAACTTCATCTTTCTCCTCAGCTGTATCTAAGGTCCTCTTGCGAGCACGAGAACGAGTTTGCATAAACGCTTGCTAAAGTACCTGAAACACAACCGAAAAGAGTAATTAACTACTACGTCCTAATCACTGAGTCCTAATGACCAATGATGGTAAGTACATAAACTAAACAAATACGCCGAGTCCCCGGCAGCGGCGCCAAAAACTTGTTAGGACGAAAACATGCACTAATATTCACGCAAGTATACGCGTTCGCAAGTAATATAGAATACTTTCTAGTTCGTTCCCTCAGAGACTCAGACTAAGTTATTGTCTAATTAAACTCACTCACCAATGTATGATTACTTCTCAATGTTAAGTTAACACTTAAAATTGTTGATTAAATATTAATTATAATTAACTACTTAATTAACCACTTAACTAACACTTCAATTTATCAATAATAAAACACTCATGAGATCACAACTTCATTATTACTTCCTTCTATAGCCATTGTTATTACCTTTAGCATGTGACAGTGATGATATTAATCGAATAACACGGAACTGATAAAAGCCAACTTTCATTGTACTAATACCATTCTACCAAACATCCACAATTAAGATAGAAGTTGAATAGTCATCAATTATGTTGAGTTCCTATATGTCTACAGAAATTGACAACATAACGATTTAAGCACAAGTTATTCCTTTTGATTACATAGGGCAAATAAAACTGTTAGAGTTACCCACTAATCATGCACAACGTACATGAACCTATGCTAGCATGGCAAGTTCTAAATCTCAAGATCCACCGTCGCTTCACAAGAGATTAACACCCTATCTTATATGTTCGCGACGCACATAAGACGAATACGCACAACCAATACTAGATATCATGCAATCATCATACACTAAAGTATTAAACAATTAACTAAAGAATTTCATAATAAATCCGTTGCAACCCCATGATCACGATTAGCCCATAATAGAACTTATCGCCATCCTGGGTTCATATGAAATCATGATAAACAACACAAGAAAATAATAACTAAACTAATTATATTAAAACATAGTACGTCACAAGAGTAAATAAGTCAAAGCAAGAAAACTAGCATCCAACATTACAACGAAACAAGAATCACAAGAATATATGCTTCCTCTTCGTTGCGGTGTGCTAAATCGGTCTTCTTCCTTATCTCCTTCGCTTCTTGCGCAAAACACAATCTAAAACATAATCTCCTTTTTTTCTCTGTGAAAACGTCTCAAATCTACTTATATAATAGTCCCATAAAACTCAGATTACATAGAAGTTGGAAGCCAAACAGAAGTAGAAGTCTAAAATAATTTATCCTTTTCCCCGACCCTGCGCGGCCGCTCAGCATTTCTGCGCGGGCGCGCAAGGCTGCTGCGCGGCCGCTCAGCATTGCTGCGCGGGCGCGCAGGACCCTACTGGAAAAAATCCAGGTTTGCTCCGTTTCTTCGCCGTAATCTGCCCGTTCTTTTCCTCTCGCAATGGTGAACACATGCCAAGGCTTATTCTTGATGATTCCTCCTCCGAATTGCAACTAATACCCTGAAATGCATAAACACTAGAAAAACGCATCAAATACACAAAATACTTGATTTCAAGATACCAATTTAAGCCATTTTAAGACGTTGTAAGTGGTATAAAATGCCACTTATCAGAGTTTCACTTTCTTCACAGTGGAAATGCTCATATTGTTGAATCACTAACTGCATCTTATTTTCCCTTACTTGTTCAGTACCATCACAGATTATTTGAATTGTGTCCCAAACCTCCTTGGCTATTTTGCAGTTAATGATGTTATCAAACATATCACCATCAACTCCATTGAATAAAATATTCATGGCCTTCTTGTCTTTCCTGACTTGTTCAATATCAGGATCTGACCATTTCATGCCTTGGTTTGGGAACAGATGGCTCATTTCCGGTTACAGCTCTCATTGGTACATGAGGACCTCTCTCTATGCAATCCACATAGGCCTCATCTTGAGAAAAAAGATGAAGATGCATTTTCACCTTCCAGTGGTGGTGATTATCTTTGTCCAGAAAAGGAATTTTGACTCCAACATCCTTCTTGTTCATCTTGATGTTTGTTGTGATCTTTACTATAACGACTCGTGTATTTTTGAATTATTTAATATGTAATTGTGGAAGTATTAATCAAATAAAATATGTGTATTGGTTTTGACCGCTATGTGTTATTTGATTTATATATATGTGTGTGTGTGATTTATGGTGTACCGGGTTGTCCGCGTGGTTAATTATGGAGTCGTATTGAATTGTTTTCACTTTTAAAAGTGGATTTAGTGCAAATTTATTTGCATAAATATTTGAAATTTCTTTAAAAAAATTTTTATGGTTTTACAATTACATTAATTATTTTCAGGATTTTATAAAATTGAGAAATCAATATTTTATTGATTATTTATTTTTAATGATTTTCTGATTACTTTTATTTATAAAATCCATAGTTGATTCTAGAATTCTTCAAAAATTATGAAACTCATATTTATTTATGTTTTGAATATTTCGAGAGTTTTAATATTATTTTGGAAATTTTCGGGATTAATTTTACCCGCACGTCGATTCGTTTGAATGTTAAAATCGGGTATAAATTGTGTTTCAGAAATTATTTTAAAATTACGAAATTTATGTTTTTATTTACTTCGGGATATTTATAACATTTTAAGACTATTTTCATGATTTTCTGAAATTATTCTAAGTGCAGCTCGGTTCGTTAATTATGAAAAGCGGGTATAAAGCATGATTCAAAAGTACTTTAAAAATTACGGGAAATTTATTTTACTAGTTTTGAAATATTTATGAAATTTTAAGACTATTTTAATATTATTTTGATTAATATTTAGTGGCATATTGTACCATTAAATTCGATTAAAACGGATCGAACTGGGCTTGCAGTCAATTAAAAAGACAACACATGTCCTATTAATTGGACACGTGGCTTTGCACAGCTTAGCAGGAGGTTAATCAGCTTGTTTTTGGGGAGAAACATTAACATTTCTCAAATCCCTCGATCTCTCCTCTCTATCTATCTCCTTTCTCTCAAATCTCTCCTGCCCTGTTCTCGTTTTTGCCTCTCTGTTCGGTGAATTACATCTCGTTCCCCTCATTTCTTATCTTCATGTTCGTTCTCTGTGCCTTTCCTTGATTCTCCTGTGCCGCTGTTGTTTCCGGTGAGCTGCGGCCTTAGTACTTGGCTTGGCTGATTTGGTTCTTATGCAAGTGATATATGTATATTTGTAATTGTGTGTGTGTGTCAGTCCTTGTGTGTGTGTGTCCGTGCTCGGTTATTTCCAGTTGCCGCCGCCGTCCCTCGCTATTCCGGCGAGGAGATTTTGGTGGTGCATGGATCGTGTTTGTGTATATAGCTACCCTGTATTTTCTTTTGGTTCCTTGCGCGTGCGGTGCGTATAGATGTTACTGTTGGCTCTATTTGTTTTTGCAGATTGTAAATGAGGAATTATTATACAAATTTTTATGATACTTTTCTGCAGGATCGAATTTTGATGACTTTCGTGAGATAAATAATAAAGTTATGCAGGAATTGTTAGTAATTAATCGGTGAAAATTTGTATGGAAACCCGAAATTAATCGGGCATCGACAAATTTTTTTACCGCCGTCGACGATGAGCCTCGGCGAGTCGATGGTAGACAGTGATGATCCAATTCTGAGTCCTAATACGAATAAAAATATAAAATATGAATATTAGTAATAATTGAATAATATCGGTGGTTGGGATTATGATTGGAATTGTCGTTGATGTTGTTGTGTTTGAGATTTGACGTCGATTGGTGTTTCGACGGGTAGTCCGATAAACAAAGGAAACGCTGCCCGATTTCCGGGAAATCAACTATGGAAATGCGGGAGCGTATCCGATAATTATTGGGAATTCGAATGAATATATATATATATATGTCTATACTTTATACGAACATGATTGTATGTTGTGGTAAATGTTCTGTCCAAACCTCAGTAACCCTAATTTCGTAAAATGACAAGTATACGTATTTTCTGAAAATGAACGCTGAACCGATTTCGAGAATGTGAACTCTAATTGTGGTTTGTGTTATTATAATATGAATGATTATGAGTCGAAATATGCTATCGTATGGGTAGGTGATTAGCGAGGATATGTCAAGCATAACTGGGTATCTAACATAGAGTATTTCGACCCTGTAGGTTCTAGTCGGAAAACCGAAAGTGGACTATGGACTAGAGATAACCTAGTGGTCAGTCGACAAGCTTAGTAGAGTTTCAATGGAAAAACCAGAGTGTCAAAGTCGAATCCAATGGGATCTAGTGGTTGGACGTTAAAGCCTGATCGACAGACTCGGCTCAGAATTGATCAGTAGTAGTTGTAAAGCCCTGTAAGGCAAGTACTTCTGAACTTTTCTTCAATATATATTGCAAATATATTTTCGAACTGTTTCATAACATGTCGCTACTATTCAAAATAACCCCTGTTTTATATTGCAAGTGCTATAAACAATTTATCCTTGAACCCTGATTTTTCTTGATCTTGAACCATAAGCCTTATTATTTGTAAACCATCTTTTGTTGAACATCAGATACCAAATCACACAAATACGATACTATTCCCCAATTTTATAACTACCAAACACCAAACATTGGAACAAAAACACAGAAACTTTTATACTCCGACCATTCTTTATAACGTCAAAGAACTATACCTCGAAAAATCATTATTTGTCTAATACCCGATCCTTTTACATACTGAAAACGGTTTCTTATACATATCCTGATATACCCTTGAGGTATCCATGAGTTTCCTTCCGTTCTTATTCAAGTGTTTAACCACCATTGATTATGATCTTGTTTTATTGAATTATATTGTTTATCATATTGAACTGCTTTAGAATTGGATAGTTTTTTTTATATGTGGACCAGATTCGTGGTCAGACCATATCAATGGTCAAGTTAGGCCAATGTGTGCCTTGGATCCAGTAATTAGAGCAGTGTTGTGTGCTTTTCTCGGGGTTAGTGCGTGACTGATCAGCAGCCTAACCTTGGTTTTAAAACTTAAAATGAATATCCAATTCTAACGATTATTAACAATAAACTTGATTCTTCTAAATCATTCCATTTGAACATTGCTTAACCTCAGTTATCACTGCTATGACTTGCGGAGCTGGTTAGCTCACCCTTGCGATTTTTTAATATATTTTACAGTTGAAAAGGATATGGATGATAGTAAAGTTCATCAGTCCAAAGTGCGGGCTAAGGTTCCAGTTGAGTTGGATAGAGCTAGCAAGGAGCTTCATACGGTAGAGAGTTAGTAAGATTGTAAGAATAATTTTATTATCCGTTGTAAGTTAAATTAGTTGGGATTCGGTAGGTTGTAATAAAATTCAAGGTTGTGGCTTGTTTTCATACTTTAACCTGTTGCGGTCCGTGGTTATGTAAAGCAGGGTCGTTGCAAATAATATTTCTTATACAGGTTTATATATTGTGTACGTGTTGTGGACCCCAAACTTCTGACCCGGGTTTGGAGGGCGCCACATTTACACTCTTTGTACTTTAAGAGCTTGCTCTGATACCAATTGTTAGTCCCTAATAATATAAAAAGAATTGCAGAAGGGGGGTTGAATGTAATTCTGGCAACTTTCAAAACTAAAAATGTTCTTGCTTCATAAAATATGAAAGTAATAAAAATAAATGATTTTAAAACTTTCTGGTGGATTTGAAAGTATCCACCAGATATATATATATATATATATATTAGTTAGAACTCTGTGAAGCTAAAATGGCTCACAGCTACTTTACAAGTTGAATAATCAAACTATAGGGAGATTCTTAACAAGTACAGCTTTATCTATCTCTCTTTGAAAATGTGTTTGCTTAGTTAATTGTTCTACTAGCTACACTTGGTTTATATATCACCAAGTTCACATGATAATAAGACAAGATAATAAAACAAAATATATCTAGTCTAATTCCATGCTTCTTCACTACTTTGTTCCAGCATCTTTGAATATCTTCACAATTGCATGGAAATGGTAATGCTTCTTTGTTCTCAAATTTCTGCTTAACAGGCTGCCACATTCCTTTTGCAAACACCCGACGCATGTGACTGTGTTGTCACTGTCAATAGATATTTGAATTTGATCATCCGTCGGAAGTCTTGTAGATCATCCGTCGGGTAGCTTTGTTGATCATCCATCGGGCAACTTTGTTAATCATCCGTCGGATAGCTTTTGTAACTTGACTCTATTTCACTTACATAGAATTACAAGACATCACTTTTATACAATTAATCAACTTATTCTGCACATCCACTAGTAGTCAACATGACTCATCTATCCTTACATTTGCACAAAGTTGTTTGCAGAAATGTGCTACAGTACTTATTTATTATATAAGCTACTCACTCGATGGATGTCAAATAGTCATCCGTCGGGACTGTAAGATTCATCCGTCGGGACTATACTTGATCATCCGTCGAGTGCTAAAATTTACACTAAGTTGAATCTACTAAGGTGTTTTGTTAAACTAATCATCAAGTACACAACATATTCCTAACTGGTCTGATGCCTTATAAATGGCCTTATTGAGGAATTCTGATAGTGAAGATGATGAGGGTGACGAGCACTTGCAATATTTGAATGCGTCTCCCTGGAAGCGAAAGATGGATATGCCTTTTGAATCTCTTGGATTGGAGGAGTTGAAAAGTTCTCTGAAACGCCTCAAGTCATCTATTGATGAAGCTCCTACTCTTGAGCTTAAACCTTTACCTGCACATTTGAGGTATGCATTTTTAGGTGATGCATCTACTATGCCTGTTATTATTGCATCTTATCTTTCAGGTACCGATGAGGAAAAGCTTTTGAGAATTCTTAGAGAGTTCAAATCAGCAATTGGTTGGACTATAGCAGATATCAAGGGAATCAGCCCTTCTTATTGCATGCACAAAATTCTGCTAGAGGAAGGAAGCAATCCTACTGTTGAGCAACAGAGAAGGCAAAATCCGATCATGAAAGAGGTTGTGAAGAAGGAAATCCTCAAGTGGCTAGATGCAGGGATCATCTATCCTATTTCTGACAGTTCATGGGTGAGCTCAGTTCAGTGTGTGCCAAAGAAAGGTGGTATCACTGTGGTAGCAAATGAGAAGAATGAGCTTATTCCTACACGAACAATCACGGGGTGCAGAGTTTGCATGGATTATAGAAAGTTGAACAAGGCTACAAAAAAGGATCACTTCTCTCTTCCTTTCATTGATTAGATGTTTGATAGATTGGCTGGGCATGATTACTATTTTCTTATGGATGGCTATTCGGGATATAATCAGATTTGTATCGCTCAGAAGATCAAGAGAAGACTACATTCACATGTCCTTTTGGCACTTTTGCATTCCGAAGAGTTTCTTTTGGGCTATGTGGAGCGCCAGCCACTTTTCAGAGATGTATGATGGCTATCTTGTCTGTTATGATTGGAAATAACGTAGAAGTGTTCATGGACGATTTCTCGGTCTTTGGAACTTCTTACGACGAATGCTTATACAATCTTGGGTTAGTATTGAAAAGGTGCGTTGAGACCAATTTGGTTCTCAATTGGGGGAAATATCATTTTATGGTGCGCCGAGGCGTCATTCTTGGTCACAAGGTTTCTAGCAAGGGACTTGAGGTGGACAAAGCCAAGGTGGGGGTGATCGAAAATCTCCCTCCACCCATATCTGTTAAGGGAATTCGCAGTTTTCTTGGTCATGCGGGTTTCTATAGGCGTTTCATCAAGGACTTTTCGAAGATTTTGAAGCCGTTGTGCAATTTGCTAGAAAAAGACGTCCCTTTCAAGTTTTATGATGAGTTCCTTGCTACTATTGAGACATTGAAGAAAAGTTTGATTACAGTACCTGTTATAACGGCACCTGATTGGTCTGAACCATTTGAAATGATGTGCGATGCAAGCGACTATGTAGTTGGAGCAGTTCTTTGGCAACGCAAGAACAACATATTTTATGTAGTCTACTATGCTAGTAAGACTCTTAATGGTGCTCAACTGAATTACACCACTACTGAGAAAGAACTTTTGGCTATCATCTATGGTTTAGAGAAATTTCGATCGTATCTACTTGGGACGAAGGTGACAGTTTTCACTGATCACACAACAATTCGATATCTCGTCTCGAAGAAGGACTCAAAGCCAAGGTTGATTTGATGGGTTCTTTTACTTCAGGAGTTTGAGTTAGAGATCAAGGACATAATAGGGACTGAAAATCAAGTCGCCGATCATCTCTCGCGTTTAGAGGATCCATTTGCTACTTCACAAGATAAGTCTTTGATTAACGAGTCTTTTCCCGATGAGCAGTTATTTGAAGTGCAAGAAGAAGAACCGTGGTTCGCCGATATAGTGAACTACCTTGTGAGTAACGTCATGCCTCCAGAGTTGACTCCCGCTCAAAGGAAGAAGTTTCTATGAAGTGGTATATGTGGGATCAGCCGTTTCTTTTTCACCAAGGAGCTGACCAAATCATCAGGAGATGTATTTCTTACAGCGAAATGGGGGGATCTTGCAAGATTTCCACTCAACGGCTTATGGAGGACATTATGGTGGAGAAAACACAGCATCTTGTATTCTTCAAGCAGGTTTCTTTTGGCCAACTTTGTTTAAAGATGCTCATCAGTTCATTTTGAAAAGTGATCGATGTCAACGAGTGGGGAATATGTCTAAAAGGGATGAGATGCCTCTTAATGTGCTTCTCGAGGTCGAAGTCTTCGATGTTTGGGGAATTGACTTCATGGGGCCATTTGTATCATCTTGTAATGATCAGTATATCTTGTTGGGGGTTTATTATGTGTCAAAATGGGTTGAAGTTAAGGAGTTGCCAACGAACGATGTTAAGGTAGTGCTTAATTATCTTCACAAGAAGATATTCAAAAGATTTGGAACTCCAAGAGTCATAATCAGTGACGAGGGGTCGCATTTCTGTAATCGCAAGTTCACTGCTATGATACAAAGGTATAATGTGAATCATCACATCGATACGGCTTATCATCCTCAGACGAATGGTCAAGCCGAGGTATCTAACAGAGAGATCAAGCACATTTTAGAGAAAGTTGTGTGTCCATCAAGAAAGGATTGGTCTTTGAAGCTTGATGAAGCTGTTTGGGCATATCAGACAGCATACAAGACTCTGTTAGGAATGTCACCGTATCAGTTGATTTATGGTAAGGGGTGTCATTTGTCGGTGGAGCTAGAGCATAAAGCGTATTGGCTTTGAAGAAATTGAATCTGAATTTGGATGCAGCTGGAAAGAAAAGGATGCTTTAATTGAATGAGCTCGACGAGTTTCGACTTCAAGCTTATAAGAACAACAAAATATATAAGGAAAAAGTCAAGAGGTGGCACGATCGGGGTCTAGTGCTCAAATCATTTGTGCTGGGGCAACAAGTTCTTTTGTTCAACTCTCGTCTCCGTCTTTTTCCTGGAAAGTTGAAGTCAAGATGGTCAGGGCCGTTTATTGTCAAAACTGTGTTTCCACATGGAGCGGTTGAGATTTTTGAGAATGACCCGGGCCAAGCATTCAAGGTTAATGGTCAGAGGTTGAAGCATTACTATGGTGACACGTTAAACCGTGAGGTGGTTAGTGTCGTTTTATTGTTCGTTTGATCTCGAGTTCTACGTCAAGCTAACGACATAAAGCAAGCGCTTCTTGGGAGGCAACCCAAGTTTGTTGTACATTAGTAACTAGAGAAAGCAAGAAGAAACGAGAAAATCACAGAAAAAAATCAGAAAACGGAAAAAATTCAGGACTGACTACAGAATCCTGGTGCACCTGCGCTGTCCTAGCGCGCGGCCACGCTAAAAACACAGAAACACGGCACGCCCGCGCTGTTACAGCGCGCGTACGTGCCGGTTTGGTAGAAGTAGCGCGTGCTCGCACTGTCCTAGCACGTGGTCGCGCCGTGGTCTCGACTCAAAAAAAATAAAGGCAGTTTTAAGGGGGAAATCGGGATTTTTGCTACAAAATCAATTCCCAACCAAAATTTACTCCCCCACATCCCAAATTTCCCTCTCCAAATCAAACCCATTACTCCCATTATTTCCATTATCAAATCCCACTTTTATTCCATATATAGTTCTCTTTTCACCTCCTATATATACATACACCTCACAAACTTCTTCACCACTTCATAAATTTTCAAACATAAATTCTCTCTCAAACACAACTCTTATTCTCTCTACTCAATTTCAAATGGCACCCAAGAGACAAAGAACACAAGTAAGCAACAACACCACTGATTCTTCAAGTGTGGAAGGCCGAGGTTCTCTACTCCCGAGGCTGAAGCGGAGTATACAAGGCTTCTCTCGAAGCCGATCATCAAGGAGCGAGGTTTTCTGCCATCGGGGAAGGATGGTAAGCTATTGGAGATGATTCAGGAGATGGGCTGGGTTTCTTTTTGTGAGGAACCCACTATTGTACCCATGAGTGTTGTTCGGGAGTTCTATGCTAATGCAAAGGCGGAGAAGAATGGTTTCACGGTGGTTAGGGGGATAAAGGTGGAGTATAGTGCAGGAGTGATAAGGAGGGTAATTAATCAGCTCGCGAAAAAGCCCGGTCAGGACATTTGGAATGATAAGACTCCGGAGGATTTTGACTTGGATTTGATTGTTGTTACTCTATGTGTGCCTAAGACTCATTGGAAATTTAAGAGGGGCACAACTGATTATGCCACATTTCCTGCTTTTTGTATGAACATATTTGCCCATACGTGGAATGCCTTTATTTGTGCTAATATTCTGCCATCGTCTCATATGCATGAGGTTACTGTGGAGAGAGTACGCTTATTGTGGGGTATTCTGAAGGGTGATTATATGGAAATTAGTAGGATAATTTACCATGGTATTCTGAGATTTTTGAGAGGGAGCACTACGGGTTATATACCCTATGCGTCCATTGTGACGAGGTTGTGTGCGGCAGTTCGTGTTCGTTGGGCCGCACATGAGCAACTTCAGCTCCCTAGTTCTGCCATTGATAGTTCGATTATATTGCACATGGTTGAGTGGTATGGTGGTAAGCCCGATCCTAAGGGGCTTGGTTATTCATTTGATATGCTTCCAGGCAAGCGTCCAGCTGATCAGTATTATGTTGGTGGTTCAAAGAAAGCCCGTGAAGCAGGTCGGAGAGCTCAGTTGGGTAAGGAGATAGAGTCTTCTTAGTTACATGAACCATCAAAGAAGGGCAATATGGAGTACAAGCGTCTGGCTAGGAGGATGGATGTGATGCATGACATGCACAGCGGGTTTGCATGGGATCTCACCCAGGAATTGGGGACAGCTTTTAGAGCCATCGGTGTTGATATCCAGTGGCCAGTTTTTGGTGAGGATTCCGTGTATCCACCTCCGGACACACCTGACACTCCACCCGTTGAGGGTGAGGAGCCTGATTCTGATTAGGTATGCCTGAATTCCTTACTATTGCCTTCACTGAGGACAGTGAATATTTTAAGTTTGGGGGTAGTAGTTGAAGGAATATATTTTGTGTGAGTCCCATATAGTTTGCATATTCATGATAGTTTAGTTCATATAGTTGCATATATTTCCATGCATGTAGCTTTTTTATTTTTGATAGTTATTATGTTAGTTTGTTCATATAGTTCATGCATTTGCATTATAACATGATCCCCTAGATGATTTTTCTAGTTGACTTATGATATTGATGTTAGTGTAGTGAGGTCGTATTTAGAGATGTTAAGTCGTATTAAGTTGGTTTGCATGCTAGAGACACTTGTGTTTCACTAAGTCTTATAGGTTGCTTAAGTGCTAGATCATGATCATGGTTTGTTTATTTGTCAAGGTTTAATCGCTTGTTTATATTTAAAATTTAGGATATTCCCTTAATAATAAAATAACATTGATTTTTAGAAATTGGAGAAAAATTGAATTTCATTGCTAGTTGTTGTGGCTAGGTGTCAAATGGCTAGTAGACAGCTCATATTTATATGAGTAGTCTAGGGTTGAACGAGATGGAGCAAAACGCACTCGTTCAGAAATTGAAAGAAAAAGAAAAAAAAAAGAAAAAAAAAGAATAAGTGTTATGTATAATTGATCACGAGTGGGCTCTTTAGTACTCGAGTTATTAAGTTCTTAGGGGACTTTGTCCCTAGTGACCTAAGGCTTTTATAGTCTGGGATCTGCTAACCTAATGCTCACTATATGGGTACTATTGTATAAGTCTATTGTGGACCTCACTCATTGCACAATCAAATAAGCATATGTGTGTTGTTTTGTTTTGAATAAAAGCATGAATCCATATAAAAACTCCAATATCAGAATTGAATTGTTATAAGTTATTTTGAGTCTAGATTTTTATTTTATTTCTAACCTTGCGATTGTCTTGATGAGTATTGAGTCATGATTATTGATCTAGTTGTGATAGTATATCTGTAAGCATTTGCACACACGCACGTCTCAAGTTTGTAAGTTGATTTGTATGATATGATTGATCTTTATGCGATAACTGTATTTGTTGAGATGTGCTTGTTGATTGGTTGAGTTATTCTATTGGGATCGTTGCATTCATTTAGTTGCATATATGTATTTTTATTTCTTGTTCTTTGAGTCTGTTTATGCTTGAGGACAAGCATCGATTCAAGTTTGGGGGTATGTTGAGTGGCAATTATGATACTTTATTATGCTCTATTAAGCTTTGAATTGATGCATTTGTACTCAAGTTGTTAAGTGTTTTAACGTGTTTTAACGTGTTTTTTCATTTCAGACATTATCTAGCTAATCAAGTGAATTAGCATTGTTTTGGTGCTAATTTGGTATCAAGGTGGTGTTGGAATAAAAGCTCGTGGAAAGCCGGCTCGAAGCAGCAAGGAAAAGAAGAAAATCTGAAGTTTTTCCAGAGGTACGGCGCGCCCACGCTGGTCAAGTGCGCGGCCGCGCCAGGATGTCAGAAAGACAGCGCGCACGTGCGCGCCGGTGCGAATTCAGAGAATCCTGATTCTATTACAATTACAATTGGAGGACTTCTAGATTGCATGGGGCTGCTATATATATTCAAATAAAGGACGTTTTCAAGAGAGAGACGTACCAGAGCGCAAGGAGAGCCGTAAGAAGACCGTTTTAGCACGGATTCAACAAAGACGAAGAAGATCTTGTTTTTACTTGTGAATCTTTGTTCTAAGTTGTAACTTGGATGCTAGTTTTCTTACTTGTGTCCCTTACTCTTGTTTTGTACTTGGTTTTTTTATTTAAGTATAAAGACTATGTTTATTATACCATGCTTTCATGGGAACCTACATTGATGATGAGTCAGATTATGGGCTAATCGTTATCGTGGGGTTCTAGCGGATTTATTTATGGATTTCTTTAGTTAAATTATGCCTTAGTGTGTAGTGATTGTATGATAACCTAGTATTGGTTGTGCTTATTCGTCTTATAAGAGTCGCAAACTTGTAAGATAGCGTGTTAATCTTTAATGAAGCGAAAGTGAATTTAAGGATTTAAAATTTGCCATGCTAGCATAGGCTCATATGTTATTGTTATTCATGATTCATAGGTAATTTTAACCACCTTACTTGCCCTGTGTAATCATGATATATAACTTGTGCTTTAAACCTTTATGTTGTCGAATTCTATAGACATATAGGGTCTCAATATAATTGGTGTCTATTCAGCTTCTATCTCTTTTGTGGATGTCTGGTAGTATGTTATTCGTACAACGAAAGTTGGCGTTAGCAGTTTCGTGTTATCTGATTATGTCATCACCATTGCATGCTAAGGTTAAGAATAATAAGGCTATTGAATGAAGTATTTAATGAAGTTAGAATCCCATGTTTGTCTCATATAATATACAAACCTCTTTACTCTCTTAGTTATAATCATTAGTTTAATTCATAGTTATAATCAACCCAAATTGTTATCGTCTTAGCATTGGATAATAACTATCATCGGTGCATAGGTGCATAAATTACATATTTAACCAAAGCCAGTCTTTGTGGGAACGAACTAGAAACAATTATATAATACTTGCGAACATGTATACTTGCGTGAATTATTAGTGCATGTTTAGCCCTAACAATAGAATGAGGAATAGAAACTTTTACAGACTCTGTGGAGATTGATTATAATTTAGGCACAGATGTCTCACTAGCCCCTGAAAGAATAGGCAAGTTAGCCAACAAATCATCTAGAAGATGATGCTCACTTGCATTGAATTTTGGTTTCCCCAACAGAGTTAAAGAAGGGGAATCAGGAGTTGATGTGTGAATCATATCCACATCCAGAGAATTTGTGGGAGAGTTTTGTGTGTGAGGTGCTTCTATGATTAAAGATTTTGGCTGTGACTCCACATTTATTGGAGCCACATCAAACTGAATTTGAGATGGTGCAGTGACTGAGTCTTTAGCTACAGTTTGCACTATGTGTGTTCCCTGTGCATCCCCAATGATTTTAGATCTCTTCTTTCTGGCATAAGTTTGGGGTGAGCTTGTGTCTCTTACCCTCTTGTCATGTGCTCCTGGTTGGGAGATTGTTTCAATAGTAGTATCTTTTTGGGAGGATGAAACTAGAGTTGTGCTAATTTCCTTATTAATCACCACAGTTTGTTGGGAAACTGTGGTGTGGCTAGGCTTGGGTACACTCAGCTCTCCATCCTTATTCTTGGGGTTTCTTTGATGTTCACCCTGTCCCTCACCTATCTTACCACCCTTCACACTCCCCTCTTTAGTTTTGGTAGATTTTGTAACTGGTTTCTTTTAAGAGAGACCAGAGGGGGTTTTCTTTGTTTTAGATTTGGAAATTTTTGTTTTGGTGGCTTGGGTAGGCATCTGTTGGGTCACTGACACAGATGCCATAGCCACACTCAAAGGCAAAGAAATTTGGGAGGTTGGAATACTAGAGACAATGGTTCTTACCTCACTTACCTGAGGGCCCTCCATGATTGGAAAATAAACCAAGAGCGCCTATTTGTGGTGATCAGCTCTATTCAAGTCTGCAATTATCCTTCTTTCTTGAACCCAACAATCTAATTTGTTGGTTGGGTTCTCAATTACAAGATCTTCACAGATATGGTTAGCAATAATCATAAGGAATCTAGCATAATAGATATGTTTAGATATCTTATTAACCTCTTCTAACTTATATCCTAACTCAAACATAACAGCATCACTAAAATTGAAGTACTTATCAGTAAGAAGCATGTAAAGCATGGTAGTATTGACAGAATCAAAGTTACTTATCTTACCAGAAAATACTTTGGTAACTACATCACACAAGTAACTCCACTATTTCCTAA
The DNA here is from genome assembly GCF_009905375.1 of Apium graveolens. Taxonomy (NCBI): domain Eukaryota; kingdom Viridiplantae; phylum Streptophyta; class Magnoliopsida; order Apiales; family Apiaceae; genus Apium; species Apium graveolens. The sequence goes on along the minus strand of NC_133657.1, from coordinate 28,885,142 downwards.
GACCTAGCCTCCTAATCTCACTTAATTTAGTAGTAGGAAGTGCATAGCCCATGGAATTAAGCAAATTAACTATATCAGCACCTGTGTGTGGATTAGTAGTGGTGTTATCTGGAATCATAATGCATGCTTCGATAATGTCACAGTTAATGCAGTGTTCCGTACCTTTGATGGAGAGAGTGATGGTTTTGTCACTAGCCTGATAAACAGCAGTTGAAATTTGCATGGGGTGCATAGGCTAGGAAAATTCTGATGGATTCAAGTCTTGCAACAGGAGAAAAAATTTCATCAAAATATATTCCTTCTTGTTGACAATAGCCCTTAGCAACCAATCTAGCTTTGTTCCTGATGAGTATGCCATTTTCATCCATCGTGTTTCTTAATACCCACTTGGTGTCAATTGAATTCTTTCCTTTAAGCTTGGGTACCAGCTTCCATACCTTGTTCCTCTCAAATTGGTTTAACTCTTCCTGCATAGCTAAAACCCAATCAGGATCCAACAAAGCTTCTTCTACCTTCTTAGGTTCTTCCTTAGAAAGAAAGTTGTTATACATACATTCTTCTTGAGTTTCTTTCCTTGTTTGAACTCTAGAAGATGCATCACCAATAATAAGCTCAAAATGGTGATCTCTAGTCCATTTTCTCTGTTGTGGTAGATTAGCTCTTGATGAAGAGGCCTCATTGTTGTCTTGATGTGTGACTGAGATTTGATTATAAGAAACTCCCTCTGAGTTTATGGATCTTTGACTTAAAGATAGGGTTCTTTCTGTAAGTGTAAGTCATATGTCATAGCCTATTTGTATATTCGAGGATTCAACTCAACTCAAATAAGAATGTAATAAGTAAATAGTGGATCGACCGTCAGAGAGATCTCGCAAAGTAATATCTGTCAAAGGATTCAGAGACAAGGTTCATCTACAGACTTGAGGAATTAATTCACTGGAAGAAGTTCAAGAAATTGATCATGCCTCAGTGATATAAGTCAAGATCGTGGATTTAATCAAGTGACAGAGATCTCGTCAGGGTATCAATTAATTACAAGGATTTAATCTGAAGAAAATCAAAGTGTCAGAGTCAAGACATGAAGAAACGTCACGGAAGTTAGTCACTCATGAACCAGACAGTACATCGAGTGTCAACGTTGAAGTGGTGGAATTGATTCATAATTTTCAGTGATTTTCAGAAGATTTGCAGAAGAATGGTTGCTGCTCAAGACTAGAATTAATTCTCTATTAATTAATTAAGTCATCTAATTTAATTAAGAAAATAAATTATATCTGCGAAGAATAATTTATTTATTAATTGAATTAATTGATTAATTAATTCTGATTTAATTCTAGGAATTTTAGGAATTTTCAGAAGTTTAATTGGATTAAATTCAAGCATTAAATCAGCAAGACAATTGAAAATGAACTAGCATGACAATCAGGATTGTCATACCGATTGTCATGCTAGGCCATTTTACATTGTCATACCGAAAGTTACATCAGGAGGGTGATTGTCTTGCTAGTTCATTCTGATTGTCTTGCTAGTTCATTCAGATTGTCTTGCTAGTTCATTCAATTGTCCTACCGAAAGTCTTGCAAGCTTAAAGGATTGTCATTCCAATTCAATTGAATCAGCTGATTGATTAAATAGAAGAAGAGAAGCAGCATATCATTTACAACTCAATCAAAATACAAGAACAAAAGTGCAGCCGCCTCTGAAACATATTATTCTTCATCTGCTTTATTCAAGATCATAATTTCTAGATTGTAATGTTAAATCTAATCCACTAGAAATCTTTATCTTGTTCTTGTGTATCAATCTAGCGGATTAAAATCCCTAGAACTTAATCTCAAATTGCGTTTAGCATTTGAATCTTTTTATTACAAAAATAGAAAAAGTTCATGTCGAATTTATTCTAGATTTGTGATAATTAATTTGAGATTAATTCCTTGTAATCGATACAGTTGTTGTAACACCTTTCAAGTTTAATAATATTTTTATTTAACTTGAATTTTGTTTCACATTTTTTATTCCGCATTTAATTCGATTATTTGGTACTGTTTGTATTCAACCCCCCTTCTACAAACACATTGGGACCCAACAATTGGTATCAGAGCCTTCTGATTAACGAACAAATCAAGATCCTAGACTTTTGTGATTTTTCAACTCCTTGAATTTTTATTTATTCAAAAATTCATAATGACTTCACATAAAGTTGGAACCGTTAAAATTCCACAATTTGATAAAGAGAATTATATCATGTGGAAGAAGAAGATGCTATTATTTTTACAAGTTGCAAATCCCAAATATTCAAACTTGTTAAAGAAGGGTATAAAAACTCCGATGGTTATTGAACCGGAGGTAATAATAGATGGTGTGGTGACTACTGAAGCTAGAACCTATCCAAAAGAGCCTGAAGATTTTACTCCTGCTGAGAAGGAAGAAGCCTCCTTGGATGCCAGCCTTCAATTAATATTAATTGATTCTCTTGATCCCTTGATGAACAGACATGTGATGAACTGTAAAAATTCCAAACACATGTGGGAAACTATTGAGGTGATTAATGAAGGCACAGAGGAAGTTAGGGAGAACAAGTTGGAAATCCTAACCTCTGAATATGAACATTTCAAATCAAATCCAGGAGAAGGAATTACTGAAGTGTTTGAGAGGTACAATGCGTTGATCAACAACCTAAACATCAATGGAAAGTATTATTCAATCAGGGAGGTCAACAAAAAGTTCCTTTTAACACTGCCAGCTCATCTTGAACATAGAATCACTGCCATTAGAGAAGCTAGAGATCTAAGTGAGATTTCTTTGGACAGGCTCTATGGAGTGTTAAAAACCTATGAGTTGGAGCAGATTCAACAGAAGGAAGTCTACGGGAAGGATAGAATGGTCAGCACATCTACTGCACTTGTAGCTGAAGGTCAACAACAACAACAATCTCAACAGTTAGAAAGAATGGTACAGTTTTCCAAGGGTGAGGAAAATGAGTTAGTAGCAGAATATGATCCTCCTACTACAAATCAATCAAGTGATGATTTTTATTCCTTGGAAGAGCTGGAGCAATTGGAAGATGAATCAATGGCCCAAATTGTCAAGAGATTCTCCCATGTCAGATTCAGGAGGAATCCCAAGCTTAAGTACAAGTCCAACTACAACAAATTCCAGAAAGGTGGATCTTCATCCTCTAACACCAGCAGTGGTGGGTACAAAACAGGGATGGTTGATCGAAGCACCATTAGATGCTATAACTGCAATGAGTTGGGACACTTTGCCACAGAATGTAGGAAGCCAAAGCAAGTAAGAAAGAACTCTGAAAGGGCTTATCTGGCAAAGGGAAGAAGCTGGGATGATACTGACAGTGAAGATGAAGATGAAGGAAATCTTGCTCTTATGGCTATTGATGGAAAAGCTTCATCGTCAAGAATAGAGGTAAAACTTTCTGATGCTGAAATGGTTTATCATCTAAGAGGTAACTTAGATTGTGCACGTCGTGATAATGAACTATTAAGTTTAAAGATCACAGACCTTGAGAAAGAGGTCAATGAATTAAGACTTGTGCATATTAATCAAGACAAATTAAAAGAACAGGTATCTTTTCTAGAGAATAGAGTTGACTGTTATAGAAAACTCGAAACTATTCTCAAAGACAAGATCACCGGTCTTGAGACTAAGGTTAGAGCCTACTTCAATTCTTGTTCGAAGGCTAAAGAGTTCTACAGTAAGCAAGCTGTTAATCAAACATCTGGAATAGGATATGATTACAATGCTGCTATTGGAGAATTAGGCATAAACTCCCCTCCTCATGTCTGTGCTAAAGGGAGGGAAGTACCACATGTGCTTAAGGGTGTTGATGAACCCCTCTATAAAGCATCAATTGCTGAACCATTTGATGCGACCTCTTCTGTTATTCAAGAAGAAATACGTGCTGAGGATCATGCTAATGAGAAGATTGTTTCCAAGTCAAGTGAGTCGAAAGTTCCAGTCAAAGTTGTGAAAGCAACTGAGACTAACTCAGACACACATGAGTTGGATAACAATAATGCCATGTCTACCATGCATAAATTGCCTGCTGTTAATCACTCTCATAAAGCATGTGGTGTTTCTAATTGTATGTCTTGTGCTTTTAATATGATGTATGCTTATTTTAATGGTAAGCATGTGTCTAATGATAAGACTACTCCTCGTCAGCATGTGAATAACAAGAAGCATGATAGGTCTAAGACTGCCAGTCCTTCTAAGGCTAGAAAGGAGACATTTGTGCCTAAGCTTAAACAGAAATTTGTTAAGGCTGTTTACAAGGTCAAATGTTCAGTCATTGAGAAAGTTGAGGCAATTAAAATTAAAAATGTTGTTTTGCCTGACAAAGGACAGTTCTACAAGTATGCCGGGCCCAACCAAGTTTGGGTTCCGAAGAAGGTCTAATCCATTTGTAGTGCAGGGCATTAAACAGGTGTAACCGGTAGTGTGGATTCTTGACAGTGGATCATCAAGACATATGACCGGAGATAGAGCCCTGCTATCAAATGTGGATTGAGAAAGCTGGCCCCATGGTTACCTTTGGAGATAACAGCAAAGGTTTATCTGAGGGATATGGCTGTTTGCAAGCTGGGAATGTTATCATTGTAATTTTGTATTTTGTGCTAGGTTATTATCAGGAAGCAGTATCTAACATATAGCACCAGTGACGAGACTTGAGAATATTACGACATATCAGGCACCTACTGCACATTACACTTGGAATTGTACTCTAGTAAGATGTGTACAAGTGTACTCCTGATTGGTGAGTCAAAAGAGGAAGTCAATGCACCACAGTTCATGGACTTTGCAGTTGCAGATCTATTGGACTATGCAATCTCTTCTTCACAATCTCACTTCAGGTTGGTATGAACTAGTATGCTGCTCAAGCAATCGTCAAGGACATGGTATGGCACTCTAACTGCAGTTACAATTTTATATGAATAAGTAGAGTCGTCATATTTATAACTCTCTTATCACTAAGCACAATCATATTGTTTTATATGTGCAGTGGTATATTGATAATGCAACATAACAATTAGTATCTAAAGTACTTGACAAGTATCGGTCAATGATATGTTGTTAACATTATGTTGCAGATATTTGTAAGCTTTTGACATGAATGAGAATTACTTAGACTTTACCCTAAGTGATCAATGTTTTATCAAAAACTCATTCATAGTGAAAAATAAAAATTAAACTTCTTTCTACATTAGTGATTTCTTATTTCATGTAAAATCTTTTGAAATCACTATTGTAAATCATTTTCTCTCTATTACCATATATTCTGTGTTACAGGTTCAGTCTCCAATGACTTTCTTTCATTGACAGTCATGAGGTTGAAAACCCACAACGTCTATCCCAGACTGTAAAGACAAACACAAAAACAGAACCAACCAACACTCTCTTACCACTAAATGTAGTATGAATGAGCGTGAGGGAGATAGTGCCTTAGTGCACCACATAAGGAAGGTTCTGTAGTCAACCCAGTAGCTCTGTCTCCTACATAGATGAGTAGTATTTAAACCGAGACAACTGCTAGCCCCCATACATCTTCTCAAAAAGATGTAATGGCTGAAAAGGTACAAAAACAGTTACTAGATTCATTCTCTCAACAGGGTGAGTCTATTGAATTTTGCCTGTCGGCCAAGGTATCCGATGTAGTGTCACCACTTCAAATATAATCAATTCTTGATGCACAAGGAGAGGTTACACACACAAAGGATGAGTTGACGGAAACAAGAGTTTCGACCATTTTAAGGTCAGATTCGATTGTTCAAGGTTCGTTAGTGGACCAATTGCCTTTACAGGTGTTAGGAGAGGATACTGATCCAAAAGCCATATGTCAGTGGTCAGTGTCTACCTCCCCAGGCTTAAATCCCCTGGATGCATCTGCGGATAGTGGATCTGACATAGGCGCAGATCGGCAACTTGTTGACAATGATTCAGATATAACCTGATGAGTCACAAGGAAATGTCTTCACAGACATTAGAAGGGAACCTTGATCTTTATGCTAAAATCGTTGGATCATTGTTTACCTTCCCAGAATTCAAATCTGGAACCCTAAAAGGGAAACTAGCAACTTGTAGATTATGACTCAGATTTATCTGACGAGTTTAACAAGGATGGGGATTTGTGAACTCCCATTGCACCACCTGTGACCTCCTTTAAGGATGGCTAAGGTGATTTTCCTTGCAGGTACAGCTGGATTATGGAGCTATGAGAGAAGAGTGATACACTTGTGAGAATGAGTGTAAACACAAGTGGAGAGAAGAGTGAAACACATGTGAGGTACACTAAACACAATCACACACTCACAGTGAGGAAGAAAGAGAAACACTTGTTATTTCTTTTCCAACCAAGTGAAATATGAGAACTCCTTCAGACGACGGCATACATTCCTTCTTTAAGGGGGAGATAAAAGCTTAAGTAATAGTTTGGAGGATTCCTCAACTAAGGGGGAGAAATAGCAGGGAGGAAGAAAAAGATCCTAAAAATGTACACTACACCACACCATTGTTGTTTGTAACTACGGATCCTATTGTACGGGAGAGGTGGTAAACACAAGGTGATTTCCTAGTAAGGGAAGAAGCAGTTAGGGGAGTACTATTGGTTTTTATCTGCGGATCCTATTGTACGGGAGAGGTGGTAAAACGAAGGTGATCTTCTTTAATCAGTTGATTCTCATAGGGGGAGAAGCAAGAGATATGGGCTTCTCAACAGGAAATGTGGTTGTACAAATGAAGATGGAACTACTTGAAGATATGTTCAGTCTAGAGGAACATCTACTTGGAATCTGGAAAATGTTAAATCTAGTCCAGAACTTTTCTACTATTTACTTTGCATGTATGTTTATATCTTTTTCTTATTTGTTAGTTGAGTTATCCTCTAGGTATTTGTGTGTTATTGTCTAACAAACAAATAGGGGGAGATTGTAAGTCATATGTCATAGCCTATTTGTATATTCGAGGATTCAACTCAACTCAAATAAGAATGTAATAAGTAAATAGTGGATCGACCGTCAGAGAGATCTCGCAAAGTAATATCTGTCAAAGGATTCAGAGACAAGGTTCATCTACAGACTTGAGGAATTAATTCACTGGAAGAAGTTCAAGAAATTGATCATGCCTCAGTGATATAAGTCAAGATCGTGGATTTAATCAAGTGACAGAGATCTCGTCAGGGTATCAATTAATTACAAGGATTTAATCTGAAGAAAATCAAAGTGTCAGAGTCAAGACATGAAGAAACGTCACGGAAGTTAGTCACTCATGAACCAGACAGTACATCGAGTGTCAACGTTGAAGTGGTGGAATTGATTCATAATTTTCAGTGATTTTCAGAAGATTTGCAGAAGAATGGTTGCTGCTCAAGACTAGAATTAATTCTCTATTAATTAATTAAGTCATCTAATTTAATTAAGAAAATAAATTATATCTGCGAAGAATAATTTATTTATTAATTGAATTAATTGATTAATTAATTCTGATTTAATTCTAGGAATTTTAGGAATTTTCAGAAGTTTAATTGGATTAAATTCAAGCATTAAATCAGCAAGACAATTGAAAATGAACTAGCATGACAATCAGGATTGTCATACCGATTGTCATGCTAGGCCATTTTACATTGTCATACCGAAAGTTACATCAGGAGGGTGATTGTCTTGCTAGTTCATTCTGATTGTCTTGCTAGTTCATTCAGATTGTCTTGCTAGTTCATTCAATTGTCCTACCGAAAGTCTTGCAAGCTTAAAGGATTGTCATTCCAATTCAATTGAATCAGCTGATTGATTAAATAGAAGAAGAGAAGCAGCATATCATTTACAACTCAATCAAAATACAAGAACAAAAGTGCAGCCGCCTCTGAAACATATTATTCTTCATCTGCTTTATTCAAGATCATAATTTCTAGATTGTAATGTTAAATCTAATCCACTAGAAATCTTTATCTTGTTCTTGTGTATCAATCTAGCGGATTAAAATCCCTAGAACTTAATCTCAAATTGCGTTTAGCATTTGAATCTTTTTATTACAAAAATAGAAAAAGTTCATGTCGAATTTATTCTAGATTTGTGATAATTAATTTGAGATTAATTCCTTGTAATCGATACAGTTGTTGTAACACCTTTCAAGTTTAATAATATTTTTATTTAACTTGAATTTTGTTTCACATTTTTTATTCCGCATTTAATTCGATTATTTGGTACTGTTTGTATTCAACCCCCCTTCTACAAACACATTGGGACCCAACAGTAAGTGATCTGTTTTGACTCTCATCTTCTCTTATTGTTTCGACGGATGATGCACTTTGTATCTCGATGGATGAAGCTGATTATCTACCGACAGATGAAGCTGATTGTCTACCAACGAATAAAGCATTATATAACTCAACAGATGTTGAATTGTGTGCTTCATTTGTAGTAGATTTTCTGCATTATCCTTAGCCACTATTTCTTGATCACTTTCATCATCATTGTCATCACTAACCATCTCAACATTCTCAAATTTGGGGCTTTCATGGAAATCTTCATCTTGTAGTCCTTCAATCTTTTTATCATCAAACACAACATGTACAGATTCCATAAAAATGTTGGTTATTAGATTGTAGACTCTATATGCTTTTCCCATAGCATATCCAACAAAAATTCCTTCATCTATTTTGGCATCAAACTTTCCATGTTGATCAGTTTGATTCCTTAAGATATAGCATTTGCAGCCAAAGACATGTAAGAAATTTTAGAGTTGGCTTCCTATTCTTGAATAATTGGTAGGGTGTCATGCACTTTGCTTGATTGATCAAAGAAATATTCTGAGTGTAGCATGCAGTATTCATAGCTTTATCCCAAAAGTATGTTGGTAACTTTGATTCTTCCTGCATTGTCCTTGCAGCTTCAATAAGAGATCTGCTCTTCCTTTCTACCACTCCATTTTGTTGTGGAGTTCTAGCTGCAGAGAACTCGTGCATGATCTCATTCTCTTCATAAAATGATATCATCACAGAATTCTTGAACTCAGTTCCATTGTCACTCCTGATTCTTCTAACTTTGAAGTCAGGATGATTCTTAACTTGCCTTATTTGATTGATGATGATTTCACTAGCTTCATATTTGGATTTTAGAAAATATGTCCAAGAGAACTTTGAGAAATCATCTACAATTAGGAGGCAATATCTTTTCCTTGAGATGGACAATACAATGACTGGTTCAAATAAAAACATGTGCAATAGTTGCAAAGGTTCTTCAATCATTGATTCAAGCTTCCTTTTGAATGATGCTTTAATCTGCTTTCCTTTTTGGCAGGCATCACAAAATCCATCCTTTAAAAACTCCACTTGAGGATTACCTCTAACCAGTTCTTTCTTGACTAACTCATTCATGATCTTGAAGTTTAGATGGGACAGCTTCTTGTGCCATATCCAACTTTCATTTTGGCTTGCTTTACTGAGAAAACAAGTTACAGATTATGCATTTGTTGAGTTGAAATCATCTAGGTACACATTGCCTTTTCTTACTCCAGTAAGAACCACTTTGTTGCTTTTCTTATTTGTCACAACACAGGCTTCAGAATTGAAAATGACTGAGTTTCCCTTATCACAAAGCTGGTTGATACTCAACAGATTATGTTTGAGTCCATCCACTAGGGCAACCTCCTCAATGATGACATTATCCTTTGAAATCAAGCCATATCCCACAGTATAACCCTTGCTGTCATCTCCAAAAGTAATACTTGGGCCAACTCTTTCCTTGAACTCAGTGAGCAGGGTAGAATCTTCAGTCATGTGCCTTGAGCAACCATTATCCAGGTACCAAAGATTCTTTCTGTTGATTAACTTATTTCATCTGATTTGGCCATTAGGGCTAGATTGACATAGTTGGTTTCTTCATCTTCATCCAATCCATCTGCAGCCCAGTCATTCTCCTATGTGATGAAAGCCCTTTCCTTTTGTTTAAGCAACTCAAAATATTTTTTCTTATAATCAACAGGCTCAAACTTCTTCTTGCTAGAATCGGACTTTCTACACTCACTAGCAAAATGACCAACTAAGCCACATTTGAAACACTTGAATTTAGATTTATCCACCATGTTTCTATTTGGCTTAGCAGCTCCAAAATTCTTCTTGAATTTCAGCTTGGAAAATCTCCTCGATAAGAATGCTAGATGCTCATCTATATCATCCATGTCATCTTGGCTCAATTGTTCTTTATTTTCAGCTACCATCCCTTTACCTTTGTTCTCACAAATCCTTGAGTTTGATGTAGATTCAACTACTTCTACCTTCATATCTTTCTCCTTCTCTAACTCAACAACTAATTCAATGGATCCTCCCTTCTTCCTTCCCTTCTCCATCTTTTCTTCTTGCTCTATTTCAAGCTCATAGGTTTTCAGAATACCATATAGTCTTTCCAATGTGAACTCCTTGTAATCTGTGAATTTTTCAATGAGACTGTCATTGGCTTCCACTCATTTGGGAGATATCTAAGGAACTTGAGGTTAGAGTCTTTTGTTTGATAGACTCTTCCATGAAGTTTTAGAGCATTCAGTAGTTTATGAAACCTACTGAAAATATCAGTGAGTGACTCACTTTCTTCACAGTGAAAGTGCTCATATTGCTGAATCAGGAGTTGCATCTTTTTCTCCCTTACTTGCTCAGTACCATCACAAATAATCTGTATTATGTCCCAAACTTCTTTGGCTATTTTACAGTTGATGATGTTGTCAAACATATCACCATCAACACCATTGAACAGTATGTTCATGGCCTTTTTATCTTTCCTGACTTGTTCAATATCAGGATCAGACCATTCATGCACAGGTTTTGGAACTGATGGTTCATTTCCTGTAGCAGCTCTCATAGGGACATGAGGACCTCTTTCAATGCAATCCACATAAGCTTCATCTTGAGAAAGAAGATGTAGGTGCATCTTTACCTTCTAGTGGTGATAGTTATCTTTGTCCAGAAATTGAATTTTCACTCCAACATCCTTTTTGTTCATCTTGTTGATTGTTGTGATCTTTACACTCTTTGTACTTCAAGAGCTTGCTCTGATACCAATTGTTATTCCCAAATAATACAACAAGAATTACAAAAGGGGGGTTGAATGTAATTCTGGCTCCTTTTTCCAATTTTAAGAATGTTCTAACTTAATATATATAACAGTGTTTGATTTGCAGTAATACGGAATAGAAGAATAGAAGAAATCAAAACACAAAGTAATAAAACACAAAGCTTTAAAACTTTCTGGTGGATTTGAATGTATCCACCAGATATATATATATATATATATATATATATATATATATATATATATATATATATATATATATATATCAGATTGAAAACCATGTGTTGCTTTGAATAGTACACAGCTGCTTACAAGTGAACAAACAAACGTACAGAGAAATTCTTAGCAGATACAGCCTTATCTATTTCTCTTGAAAAATAAGCTTTCTTTGTTACTTAGTTCTACTTGCTACTCTTGGTTTATATATCACCAAGTTACATGATAATAAGACAAGACAATAAAACAAAATGAATCTAATCTATTATCATGTTGCCATATTACTCTATCCAGCATCTTTGACTGTCTTCACATTTGTATGGAAATGGTAATGCTTTTTTGTTCTCTAACACCTGCAATTAGGATGCCACATTCTATTTGCAAACACCCGACGTATGTGACTGTATTGTCACTATCAACTGCTATTTTAAATTAGATCATCCGTTGGGACTTTGTTGGTCATCCGTCGGGAGCCTTTGTTGATCATCCATCGGGAGTCTTTGTAGACCATCCGTAGGGAGCCTTTTCTGTCACTTGACTCCATTTCATTTATACAAAATTACAAGATATCTTATATTTACAATTTGTCACCATGTTCTGTATATCAAACTAGTAGTCAACATGACTTAAAGAATCCTACAGAATCTACTCAACTAATACATTGTGTTTGCAGATATGTGCTACAATACTTATTGTTACATAATCTACACTCTCGATGGATGTTCAGTTATCATCTGTTGGGACTATGAAGATCATCCGTCAGGACTATAATAAAATATCCGTCGAGAGCTATAAATTTATTAAGTTAAATCTACTAAGGCGTTTTGTTTATCTTATCATCAAGTTCACAACATATTCCTAAAAGTATCAGCATTTATATTTTCCTGAGCATCAGTAATTGGTTGTGCTGACACAGATACATCATGTCCCTCCTCAGCTATCTCCTATTTGAGATTCAACTTTTGTTAAGGAAAGTAGGACTTGACCAACTTCTTTTTCCTTGATCTAGGGCTTGAATCTGTATTTACAGCATCCGGATTTGTTGTGCCCTTCTCAGTTGGTAATACAACTGGAATCTGAGTGAATCAAGATTTAGCTTCTTGAATTTAGATGATAAGGTAAGAGTGTCCTCATCCTCTGATTTTGACTCCGCAAGTAAAATATTTCTCTTAACAATTTCCGAAGGTTTATAAGAAGGAGAAAATTGTACCTTGGAACCACCAGATCTTCCAGTAATGACATTAGCACCAATGTCATGAGAAAACTGCAATACTGCTCTCTGACCAGTGTCTGTGGGTTCTTAATAGAATCTCTAATGTTTTGTGGGTTCTCAATAGAAGCCCCGAATTTCGCTGGTTTCTTCCTTTTTACAACAGGTGTCTTTTGAGAGGCACCTGAGGTGGATTGTGTTTGAGGAAGTGTTTGGGTTGTGGGCTTGGGTTAGCTACAGGAGGGGTTCCCAAAATTAATTTCCTCTAGCTTAGCACTATGTTGATTTTTTAATCCATAAGTCTCAGGAATCCTTGCAATTAGCATGTTCCTGATAGAGAGTGACAGTCTGAGAGGTGCAAGAGCGACCTTCTTTTTATCCTTAGATATCAAATCAGAGAAAGCCTTTTTTGTGAGCTTAAACACTGAAATAATTTGATTATCATGGATTGAGGTATTGGGAAAACAGATATTAAAAATTAACTGGAAAAATCTAGCATAATATACTACATTAGGTTCGGCTTTTCTTCTTTCCCCTATAAACAAAGAACTACGCTACCAAAATCATAGTTAGCACCATAAATTAGAGAGTACACAATTTGTCGTGTCATGGTAGGAAGGGCATCAAAATTAGTGTATTTATTGTTGAAAGCCCTGATAATGCAGTCGAATTAGAAATTACTCCTTCCTTAGACCATTTCTTTTCAACTGCCCCATATTCTTCATGTCCTTATCATAGCCAATCTCATTAAAAAACCTCATCATCTCAGTATCTCCAACAAAAGTTGAATAAGAATTATGAGTAGGTAGATGAAGAGCTTCCCTTACAGTTTGAGGAGTGACAACCTCCGTCTCCTCATTGAACTCGAAAGTGATACTGGGAGTACCACTCTCACCACCATCATCATAAACATCAGTTCTCTAAAGAGCAAGAACCTAGTTCCCAGAAACAACTGTAGGTCCAGTCAGAGCATAACCTACTTCACTGTCTTTCAATAAATCCTGAAAGATGTAAAAGTAGGGATTTATCCCCGTGTACTCCAAAATAGCAGCTTAGTTGTTTATGACAAACTTTGCACCGCCATGAACAAAAGTCGATGATGTTGAAAATGAAGTCATGATTAACCTATGTAAAAAGCTTAAAAACTGATGAGGGTATCAGTGTTTATCTTAGAGAGAAGAAGAGAATTAGAGAGTGATAATAATTTGATAAAGTGTTAATTGAAAATCAAAAATTGATTTTTGTTTAACACTGTACTCTAACTCACACAGAATGTTCAACTTAGTGGAACACGTGGCAAGTTGTCATGGAGCATGTATTAATGTGCAGTAATTACGTGCACGGTACACAATATACTTTTTTATAAAAGCTCAATCATTTTTCCTAAACTCAGGCTATTAGCTTTACACTTGTAATCAATTACATAAATTTACCCACTTTTACTTCATCACTATTTTTAATTAAAATATTGATTTAAGAATATTTTTGAATGAATTCAAAAAGTCATCAGAGTTTAACAGTCAATCAGGATCTGACTATTATCAATATTTAATCAACTACTGTCAGGACTTATCAGTCGACTCAACTTTGACCAATATCAGTATTTAAATATACAATCAAAATTTATCATGCAACTAACATCAGAGTTTAACTATCAAGATTTAAACTCAATTTCAAATAACAAATAGCATGAATACATGGCATTCGTTCTTAACACAATTATCAGACATTAAGAAAGACTGATACATAGAAAAAGATACCATACTCTGATAATGTTTTGCCTTTCACAGATCACAACTTAACTATCAGTAATTGAGAATTGTCCAGAAATCATTCTCAACTCATTCACTAGTCTTGTAAAGGTTGCTTCATAAAGTGGTTTAGTGAAGATATTTGTTAATTGATGATCTGTAGGCACAAAGTGCAATTCTACTGTACATTCCATTACATGTTCCCTTATAAAATGATATCTTATGCTGATGTGTTTAGTCAGTGAATGTTGTACTGGATTTCCTGTTATTGTAATAGCACTTTGATTATCACAATATAGAGGAATTTTAGAATATTCTAACTCATAATCCAGTAAATGATTCTTCATTCATAAAATTTGAGCATAACAACTTCCTGCAACAATATATCCAGCTTACGCAGTTGAAGTGGAAATTGACTTTATTTCTTGCTAAACCAAGAAACCAATCTGCCACCAAGAAATTGGAAGCTTCCTGAAGTGCTTTTCCTGTCTTTTTTGCATCCTGCAAAACCAACATCTGAATATCCAATTAGCTTAAAATCCGAATCTATAGGATACCACAATCCAAGATTCAGGGTGCCTTTGAGATATTTAAAAATTATTTTCACAACTAATAGATGTGGTTCCCTAGGATCATCTGGGAACCTTGCACACAGACAGGTGGCATACATGATATCAGGTCTACTAGTATTCAAATATAGGAGTGAACCAATTATATGTCCGTAGTTAGTTATATCTACTGTTGAACCAGTATTTAAATTTAACTTGGTTGCAGTGGCCATAGGAGTTGTTGTAGATGAACTGTCTTCCATCCTAAATCTTTTGAGCAAATTCCTGGTATATTTTGATTGATTGTTGAAGATCCTTCTTTAGTCTGCTTGACTTGTAATCTCAGAAAATAACTCAATTCTCCTATCATACTCATCTGATATCTTGACAGCATTAGCTTTGCAAATCTCTCACAGAGTTTATCATTAGTAGAACCAAAAATGATACCATCAATATTTATCTGAACTAACAACAAATCCTTATCATAGTACTTATAAAATAAAGTTTTAGCAATTATACCTATTTTAAAACCACTTTCCAATAAAAATTGAGCAAGTTTTTCATATCATGCCCTTGGAGCTTGCTTTAGTCCATAGAGTGCCTTATCCAACTTATAAACATGATCTGAATACTCTGGATCAATAAACCCCGAAAGTTGTTCAACATAAACATCCTCGTCAAGTTCACCATTTCAAATGCACTCTTTACATCCATTTGGAACACCTTGAACTTCATGTGAGCAACATATGCTAGAAAAATTCTGATCGCCTCAAGCCTTGCAACTGGAGCAAAAGTCTCATCACAGTCAATGCCTTCTTGTTATGAATAACCCTTTGCAACCAGCCTTACTTTATTCCTTGTAATAATTCCCTAACTGTCAGTCTTGTTTCCGAACACCCACTTTGTACCAACTAATGGTCTGTTCTTTGGTCTTGGTAACAATGTCCAAACTTTGTTCCTTTCAAATTCATTCATCTCTTCTTAAATTTCTATGATCCAATCAGCATCTTGAATAGATTCTTCCACTTTTTTGGGTTCATTTTGAGATAGAAAAGAATGGTAGAGACATTCATTTTGAGTGGCTTTTCTGGTCTTGACACCACTATCAGGATTTCCAAAGATTAAGTCACGTGTGTGTGATTTAGTCCATTTTCTTACAAAAGGAAGTTGACTTCTTGAAGTAGAACCTCCCCCTTGATCCATGAAGTCTCTAGTTTCATTTTTCCTTGTAGTACCATTATTTCCTGAAACTCCCCCTGAATCAGTATTTCCAGTACTATCAGTATTTGCTTCATCAGTATTTGAGGAATCAGAGTCTGGTGGAGTATCTACTGATGTTCCTTGATTTGAATCACTTGATTCTAGATGTGAATCATGTTCCCCCCCCCAACATGTGCTTCAGTATTTGTAGAGTTTCCATTGACATGTGGCTCATCAGAGTTTAGAGTGACATCAGGATTTGCAGTATCAGGATTTTTCAGATCATCAGGATTTAACTGTTCCGCATATGGTACTTCATTTTCAAATCTCAACTCTTTATGATCATCTACATCCTCTAGACATGTAATTTTCTTGTCATAAAAAACATGAATAGATTCCATGACCACCCTTTTTCTCAGATTATAAACTCTGAAAGCTTTTGTTGACAATGCATATCCAACAAAAATGCCTTCATCCACTTTTAGATCAAATTTTGTAAGCATCCCAGGATGAGTTTAAAGAAAAAAAATTATAACCAAATATGTGAAAGTACTTCAAATTTGGCTTCTTTCCTTCCACCATCTCAAATGGTGTTTTTTTGTGCTTGTTTATCAATGTAGCATTTCGTGTGAAGCACGCAGTTTTTAGAGCCTCAGCCCAGAAGTAGGTTGGAAATTTTGCTTATTCAAACATGATTCTTGCAGCTTCTATGAGAGTTCTGTTCTTTCTTTCAACCACTCGTTTTGCTGTGGAGTTCCAGGGGCAGAGAATTCCTGTTTGATCCCCTTGTATTTACAAAATTTCTCCATACAACTGTTCTTAAATTCAGTTCCATTATAACTTCTAATGATTTTTACTTTATGAGCTGAACCTTTTTCCAGATCCCTTATATGATCAAGAAGAATGGAAGGTGTCTCATCCTTGGTGTTGGGAAAATACACCCATGTGTACCTTGTATACTTATCAACAATAATAAGTGCACATGGTTCAAGAATTAAGATTAAAGAATTAAGGATTCAGTTTTACTCTTAAAAGATGATTTTCTTAATTTGACTTTCTGGCATGAGTCATATAAGCCATTAGGAGTAAATACTGCATTGGGCAATCCTCTTACAAGATCTTTCTTCACAAGTTTATTGATGTTATTGAAATTGAGATGAGAAAGTCTTTTATGCCAGTTCCAGCTGTCTTCCACAAATGCTCTACTAAGTAGATATATTTTAGAATTATCAGTATTTGTGGAGACCCTGGCTTCATATAAGTTACCATGTCCGTAACCAGTCATTGCAACCTTGCCATCTGATTTACTGATAATTTCACAATGTTCTTCATAAAACGTCACATGGTAACCTCTGTCACAAATTTGACTCACACTGATCATATTATGCTTGAGTCTTGCAAATAGAGCTACATTTTCAATGATGACATTTCCAAGCTTAATTTTGCCATATCCCATAATCTTTCCTAAGTTCCCATCTCCATAAGAAATATTTAGGTTAGCCTCCTTCTTAAACTCTGATAGCAAGAATTTATTTCAGTCATATGTCCTGAACATCCACTGTCCAATACTAGAGAATTTTTTCCGTTACCCTAGAATTAGATTAACATTTAATTAGTGTTTTTAAGGACCCAGACCTGCTTAGATCCTTTGACCTTTTTAAGTTTGTGAACATTTGCAGCAGAAGACTTTGAATCAGAGTTTATGCTAACATTCTTAATATCAAAGTTTACACATGCATAAACAACTTTTGATTTATTTAAAGAGGGTTTCAGTTCATAATAATCATAGTACAAACTGTGATACTCCTTACATGTGTAAATTGAATGCCAAACACTACCACAATGAAAATATGAAATATGTGGTTTATATTTAACTGTTCTATTCCTAGACTCTGACTTAGGAGGAACAATGTTTATTCCTTTATTCTTATTGCAAGCAACAACAAGATGATTAGCAAAACCATAGTTAAAACAAGCCTTTCTAGGTGCATTATGAATGAATTTATATTTGTTCTCCTTATTGACACCTACTTTTCCATTTCTATTCTTTTTAGGTTATTTTTTCTTGTTTTTCATTTTAACTTCCTTCAACTTTTGCTTAAGCTATTTCTAAGTCATTAAACCAATATTTACTGAGTTGGTATGAACTTGTTCATACTTATCAGTTTTTAAGTTTGACTTAGATGTTGATGTTGACCATTTTTCATTAACTGACTTAACAGCATCAACACTTAAGTTGAACTTAATAGGTATTAACTGAAACTTGTTCAGTTTTACCTTCTTATTAGTATTTATTTGTTTACCTTTCTTAGTTTCTTTTTCATTTGAATTATCAGAATTAGTTTTATCAGTATATCTTAATCCTGATCCCCAACAGCCATTTTCTATTAAACCCTGAGTTGTTTTTCCTGAACTAGTCTAAAGCATAATTACTTCCCTTTCTTTAACCGGTTCCTTTTTTAGGTGAGTATGCTTTTCTAACAGTTTTTCTATAACATAAAAAGCATCATCTCTTTTCTTTTGAGTTTCTAGCATGAAAATCAACTCAGAATCTAGGTGATCATTCCTTTTTTTAAGATTAAAATTCTCAGTTTTAATCCTAGCATTTTCAAATGTTTGATCCCTACAACTAACATGCAGAGATTTAAGAAATAGCCTTAACTCACAGATATCATCAGCATCAAAAGCAAGTGTAGTTTGAGGTATCTTCATCTAAGCTATATCAGTCTCACTATCAGCATTTTCCATAAGAGCATAGGTGACACCATCATTTGATTCTGATGTATCATCCCAATTTTTCTTTTTGGTGATCAAGGATTGTTTCTTTTCAGCCTTTAGCTTCCTGCAGTCAGCTGCAAAGTGTCCAACTTCATCACAGTTGTACCACCTTGTCTTTGACTTGTCATATTTTCCAGATTTTGACTCCTTCTCATCAAATTTTCTTCTGTAGTTCCTCCTATTAGTATTTGAGGAACTATAGCCTTTCCTAGAAAACATTTTTCCTTTCTTGAAGTCCTTGTAGACCATCCTCTTAAATCTTTTAACCAGTAGAGCAGCCATCTGTTCAATATCTCCATTATTGTCATGATCACTTTCAATGTCTGATTCACTTTCAGAGTTTGAGTCATCATCAGAGTTTGATGACTCAGAATCAGACTTTGCAATCATAGCCTTGCTTTTGGAGTACCTTTTTCTCCCAGTTTTCTCTATTAGTTTCTCTTTAACCTTGAGTGCAACATGTCTTGCTCTAGGTCCTTTCCTTTTGCTCATTTCCTCTATCTCCAGTTAATGGGTCTTTAACATGCCATATATATCATCTAGAGATGTTTCATCAAGATCATAGTAATCCCTTATTGATGTGACTTTTAAGTCCTACTTTTCAGGAAGTGCCAGATGAAACTTCAAGTTAGAATATTCTGGATCATACTTTTTGTCAACCACTGACAAATTATTCATCGGCTTTTGAAACCCATCATAGATTTCATTCAAGGACTCATTAGATTTTGAGTCAAAGTGCTCATACTCCTGAGTTAATATTGTTCTTCTGTTCTTCTTGATAGTAGTAGTACCTTGACGTTTGACCTCCAAAGTATCCCAAATTTGTTTCCCAATTTTGCATCCAATGACACTATTGGACATGACACTGTCCAGACTTTTATGCAAAATATGTCTTACTTTTGCATCTTTTACAAAAGATGAAAAATCCTCAGAAGAATAGTCCTTCTTATCTTTATCAACCATCTTTTCTTCTTGAACAACAACAGCAACAACTAGTTTCATTGGCTTGTGAGGACCATCATAAATCCTGTTCAGATATTCAGGATATGTTGCCTCCAGACACATGGCCATCTTCACTGTCCAGATTGGATATTCCTGTATCTTCAGGAGTGGAACCTTGATAGCCTCATATCTACTCATGTTGTGGCTTATTGGATTTGTGGCTGGTGGAGGTGAGGGAACCTATTGCCCTTCTTTGTCTGCCATCATTGATTGTTCTATGGATCTTAAAATGTTTATGTATCAACAACAAGCTATGATACCAATTGTTAGGCCTATAATCAACTATAGAAGGAGGTGAATACAATTAAACAATCAAATCGAAACAACATTCATAATTGAATGAACAATTTTTATTATTGATGTATAAAAACTGATTACAATACTCTTTCAAAGTATGAACATATATACTTGAGAGCTGTCAGTTTATGTGAATAATATAACAATTCGTAACACAAATAATGTAAACCTAATATGTGCTTATATACTCTTCAGTTACACAATTAATAAGAAATTCTATTACAATACAATAAGGAATCCCATAACATATTCATCTATTGATTGCTAAAATAATTAAGTCCTACACCGACATATATTCTGCAAATATTCCCTCCTTTGATATTTCCTGATTTCCAGCTCGGCAGATACTGATGTGAACAAATCCTGATGACAAAAGTTGATCAGCAAATACTGATGGTAAATGCCGATAACGTCATCTTTGTCAAATGCTGATCAATAAACTCTGATAGTTTAAATATTGATATCATCAATTTCTTATGACATATTATATATTAATAGTATTAAAAAAGTAATATATGTCTCGACTTGGAACCAAGTGCTAGACCCGGAAACCAATCCAACTCACAAGTTCGTGACCTGGGCTAAAAAAAGACCATAAAATGACCTCATTTGATGTCGCAGGTGAGGAGAAAGAAATTCGGGTGGTCATATTGCAAAATGGTCACCCAGTTGTTTGAGAAGTTATTGGAAAATGTCTAAAATTTTAATATTTTTGAAAAGGCTCCTGCAGTTGTATAATTGACAAATTAGTCCCTGTAAAATTACGAAAATTTCTTGAAGATACAAAATTATTTCTCAAATATTAGGAAGAGTTGTGAAACGTACATGTGAGTGCAAGAAAAAAATCATAAAATATTAGAAAAATTATGAAAAATACTCGTTGGTAACAAATCATTCCAAAAATATTTGAAAAAAAATTAAGAAAACACTTGCGAGTGAAATAATCCTCGATAATTAAGAGGAAAAAACCATAAATTCCTAAAAGTAGGGATATGTATGAAAATATATATATATATATGGAAAATGTAAAAAAAATCAGAAAAAAATATATATATTAATACAGGGCCACAACTAAGACCAATCATTATAAACGTAGAGGTCGCTCCACATTTTAAGCTTAAAAAGGCTACCTCTGGAAAGGCAAGAAATAACTTAACTTCTACGAAATCTCGAGCAGGTTTCCAAGAAGTTGGAGGAAAATGATATGGGTTAAAAGTAATCTTAATCCCGTAATTAATGTTGAATTATTTAAACCTGATTTGGTCCGAAGGATAATCCCAATTAGGAGGCCCGAAATTTTAATTATTTGTTAATTTCATAATTAATAAAGGGCTAATTAAGCAGCCCAATAAATATATTCTAATAAGGAACTACTTTTACAAGAAGTAGCCTACAAGCATACTAAATTCAGAAGAAAACTATTTCTTATTTTCTAGAACTCCAAAGTTCAATCAGATATGGAGAGTTTGCCCCCGAAGTCTAGCAATTCTACTCTAATTCCTAGATTTTTAATGTCTATATAAAGGGTTTTACCCTCTCAATTTTAGAACCCGTTTTGGATAAGAGCTATATACGTCATCACCATGATACAACGTTCTGGAACACAACTCTAAACGTCACAAAGCCGAGAAAGCACTATAAGTCACGAGGCCATCAGCTAGAATGTCGGTTTAGACTTAGTCCCTAAAAGATATAAGTGTCACTACATTTTTGATGTGCCCTTACCGTCATAGCCTAATGGCTAACATCACCAATAATTACGTTTTAGATTGATTCTTGGCATACATTAAAGTGATATATGATTGTTACTTGAATGATAACTTTAATATTTAATCCAATATTGAGGTAGTTGATTCCTATATATAATATAGAAGTAAGTGGGATTTTATGAAAATATAGTCGAAGTTCAAGGTTCTGTATTCTTCGTCACCATATTTAAATCTAATATTTAGTAGCTCATTTCTCATACATGATTTTTAATATATTTTATTTTAATATTATTTATATATTGATATATATATTATTTTTTCATGAACTAGAAAATAAAATATAAAAATTAATAAAATACATTTAATAGTATTTTGAGTCGTGACCTTTTTCTAATTATAAAAATTAATATTATAAAGTTTAACAAAATGTGTTATTTACGAGATTCGAATATTAAAGCTGTGGGAATAGTTTTACAAATAAATAAAGAAACTATATAATTATAATACACATTTGGTGATATCTTAAGTCATGATATTTTTCTTGTATTTTGGTAATTAAAATTATAAAATTTGATTATAATGTGTTGCTTACAGATTCGTACCTTGAATTTACATGAACTGAAATATGTTGTTGACGGAATTCTAAACTTGAATTTCTTTCTATAGGTGTATGTTTAGTTATCATACTAAAGAATATTTTATTAAGACCGCAACCAACGCTTCTTATTCATCTGACTTACGATTTAACGACTATTATCAAGTATACGATTCGGACAACCAATAACTAGAGGATGTTATATATATAAAGGTATAATATAACGAATTTATATTTAAAAATACTTAAATATGATTCTCACTAACAACTTTAATTTAATATTATAATTTTAGATTAAAAATATAAATTTAAAATTTAAAATTGCCTCCACATATTAATAGACAATGTATTAATATTTGTATTAATTAAATTTAAGAGCGACAAATATGGTAAAGTTTTGAAATTACCAATTTTTAAAATATTAACATGATCAAGAGCAGTGGGAGAATTTTGATAATAAGCTCACAAGAATGTATATATAATTTTCGGGATATTTGCATGATAAAATTGGAAGAAGTTGGCAAGAGCATGTCCAACTATAGAACTCTTGACTAAAAATCATTAATATATATTATAAATAAAAAAATATAAAAATTATGTAATAAAAATCCATATACCCAATCTGTTGATATTCACTGTATTTGTTGAACCCCTGTAAGAAATTTTATAAAGAAAATTCTAAAAATTTGTAAAAAAAATTCTAATCATTTATTATCATATTGAAATAATATATTTTTTTTTTGCTAAATTATGAAAATAATATAATTTATTTATAATAACATAAACTTTAGTAACATACTATTTTCAAAAAATATAGCTAACCAATATAATTAGTATATCATCGAAATATAATATTTAATAAAATTTTACATATTATTTTAAAATTTCAATTTAACCCATCAGTTATAACAGACATCATGGAGATGCTCTAAGGATATCTTATTCATAGCTACACATATTAGATGAATTCAATGGTAAAATGGGAATGAAGTTCGTAACTATATTTTAATATATTGCAAAAAACAGAGAAGTATCTATATTTGCTGAATTGTACTGTAAATTAGGAAAAAGTTCCCAATCATATCTTGATTTATTATTTAGTAATTTTTAATATATTTTGAGTTAAACTATTTCTGCATGATTCTTTTATATAGCTGGTACTTATACTTTCTTTCAAGTAATTGTAGTGTTCTAAGTTTTTAAATATATTATTCTAATTACAAAAATTAAATAACTAATATATGTAATATAAAAAATATATTACATATATTAAATGTTAACATTATGTAAATAAAAATACAGTAAAAACTTGTGCTTTGTAATGGTAATAAACTAGTGAATTATTTATAAATAAATAAGTAAAAGAAAATAACTTCAATTAATACGAAAATTGAGAACTAATCATTGTAAAAAAGTAAAATAAAAAATAATGAGAATAGACACAAGTTATGATTTATGAATTTTATCTTCCTTAAAGGAATATACAGCAACATCATCATTAGTTGTACTTCATGGATTTTGTTATAGAGTGGTGTGAGTTGACATTTGTTTATGTGAAGCGAGGACAAAAAGGAAAACAAGTGTGGTAGGTCCCCAAGAAGAATCTCGTGTAAGGTAAAGAAATCAAGTGTGGTGGGTCCACAAAAGAGAATCGTGTTAAAGGTGTTTGAGTATTATTTCCAGAACAGATGAACATGCCACCCCCACCTCAATATATAACGATAAGATAAACACTGATCGCCAGAAGAAAAAAAAACACCAAACTTGCCTAACAATATTATATTCACGCAAACACATTACAAACCCTTTACACCCAAAATGGGAAAACAGCAATCAGAAGCCGAAACTCAGACAACCACTTCATCAAACACCTCACCTGCAACGTTCAAGCTCGTCGGTTTCAACAACTTCATTCGCACCAATCCTAACTCCGACCATTTCATCGTCAAGCGCTTTCACCACATCGAGTTCTGGTGCGGCGACGCTACCAACACTTGTCGCCGCTTCTCTTGGGGTCTTGGTATGCCTATCATAGCTAAATCTGATCTTTCTACTGGTAATTCTGTTCACGCTTCGTATCTCATTCGCTCTGCTCATCTTAATTTCGTTTTCACCGCTCCTTACTCTCCTTCCACCACTACTTCCTCCGCTTCCGCTACTATTCCTACTTTTTCTGCTCCTACTTTTCATTTATTCGCTGCCAAACACGGCCTTGGCGTTCGCGCCATTGCTATTGAGGTTGCTGACGCGGAGGCTGCTTTTGTGGCGAGTGTTGCGCATGGAGCAAGGGCGTGTTCGGGTCCGGTTCAGTTGGGTGACGGCGTTTGGTTAGCTGAGGTGGAGTTGTACGGTGATGTGGTGTTGAGGTTTGTTAGTTTTGATAGTCCTAAGGAGGATGGTTTGTTTTTGCCTGGATTTGAGGTGGTGGATGGAGCGGCGTCGTTTCGTGATTTGGATTATGGAATTAGGCGAATTGATCATGCCGTTGGGAATGTTCCCGAGTTAGGGCCGGTTGTTGAGTATATTAAAGGGTTTACGGGGTTTCATGAATTTGCGGAATTTACAGCGGAGGATGTGGGGACGTTGGAGAGTGGATTGAATTCCGTGGTGTTGGCTAATAATGATGAGATGGTTTTGTTGCCGTTGAATGAGCCGGTTTATGGGACTAAGAGGAAGAGTCAGATACAGACTTATTTGGAGCACAATGAAGGGGCCGGTGTGCAGCACTTGGCGTTGGTGAGTGAGGACATTTTTAGGACTTTGAGGGAGATGAGGAAGAGGAGTTGTATTGGTGGTTTTGAGTTTATGCCTACGCCACCGCCTACGTATTACAAGAATTTGAAAAACAGGGTTGGGGACGTGTTGAGTGATGAACAGATTAAGGAGTGTGAGGAATTGGGGATTTTGGTGGATAAGGATGATCAGGGTACATTGCTTCAGATATTTACCAAGCCTGTTGGTGACAGGTATGTATATCTATACCATAGTTTCTTTATCTTTATACTATCAATTGAAAACCTGTTTTCTTGTATTTTGGAGCTTGTGAGATCCAATTAGTTTGAAACCATCAATGCCTTTCTGTTGTTCTGAAATGAATTGAAATCAACGGGGAGCAGTGCAATTTTTGACAGTTGCTAGTTCGAATGGGGACCTTAGGCTTGAAGTAGTATTTGCTTTGTTCTACCGACCTTAAAGGATAAACAGAAACTTTTAACTGTGGGGATCGGGGAATTTAATCAAGTCAAACCTATATTTGTACTCCTTTAACTTGAAACAGTTAGAAAAATAGGCGGTTTAGTTAAAGCTCAAAATTTCATTAAAGCTCGGCTCCTTGTGAAAATTGTTTGTGTCTTCCAGCCGCTCGTTTATTTTGTTTACGAGCTTTGCTCCTTGCGGCTGGCGAGCTACTTATATATTTCTGTTGGTTGCAAGCACATTGTGTACTTTGTTAATCAGCAACTCGTTGACTTTGTTAGGGAGCGTATCCATTTAGAAAATGGTTTAATCTAGTATTATTGCTAATACATAAAAGTGTCTGGGGATCAATTCATTGCATATCTTAAAATTTTAAAAATTTTGTAGTAATTAACAAAAAAATATTTTCAACTAACAAATATCTTATGCATTATAACATTTACTAGCCTTTAGCCCAGGTTATTTTTATATTTCTTAGCGTAGTAGTTACATAAATATTTGTGTATTATACATTCGTAAATGTATCTTTAAAAAACGAATCCATGAAATGTGATTATCAATTTGTCATTACCTCCTTATTAATTGTAATGATTTCCTATATACGAACAACGATGTTAACACATTTAAGTTATATTTTTTCATTGGCAAGGTTTAAAGCCCTTAATTTTATTATCTTAAAAGCTAATAAAATAAGTATTAGATTCTAATATGATGTGGAAAACTACTATTATAATATTAGATTTTAATTTTCTGTTGATTGAATATGAACCCTAGAGCTTTGTAGTATCAATATTATAAAAATTAGATTTTTCTCTCATTTTTTGGTTGAGCAGACAGGCATAAGTTGTTACAATTATGTTATTGAAATTGATTTGCAATATTATTTGAACCAAGAATACTTGGTACATATACTCTTTTCTCGGTTGAGCAGTAAAACATCGAGTTTATTGTAGCCTCATCACCCTCCAACTCTTTTTCTCCCTTTCCCTTACATCCCACTTTTCCCATTTATTTTCTTATGTTGTTGAGTAAGGTTTGAGCGACGGTATAAGTGTGGGGGTGGCATACTTGCATATGTCATACTGGTTTTGTTGCAATTTTTAGCACAAGCCTGTGAAGTTGAAAATGAATATAATAGCTCAATCTAGTAAACCCAATCTAGTAAACCAATTAAACTCACAAATCTCTCTCTGTTTCTTATACGAGCATAGAACATGATAAAATCATCTCGTTGTTCACCACTGGGCTCTATGTTTCATCATCCATATACTTGCGTATATGTAGTATCTAAAGTATTAAAGACTCAATTATTACCTATGCGGAAGAGACACTCGAGACTTATGGAATAACTCTGTTAGAATAGGCTAAATAATATTGAAATGTATGTATTTTGAAAGTGTTTTCTGTTTGAGCTCATCTAGATAATCGTTCAGGTTTCACCTTTACAGACGTACATGTGTTGGGTTAAATAATTATTAGACTACTTAATATTAGGTTGTCTGTTCCGGGAAAGAACTACGCTGCTGTAGGTGCTATAGCCCTACCTCGATACCACCTAAAGGCTGTATTTAGATATTACTGTGTCCCTATCCGTTTAACGTTTCCTACTTCCCAGCAATGTCAAAGGATAAGACTCTTATCGTCATTTTTTATAGAGTTAATTGCACTATGCAACCCCCACCTTTCATTTAAAATCAAAACAGTATACCTACTTTGTAAAATACAGTTTGCAACCCTTAACTTTCAATATCAACTACAATATACATCCCTTGTGGTCATAAAATTGAAATTGAGATGTTAATATTAATAACTAAAATTTCAGATTAATTAAAATATTTATTTTAATGCATTTTTTACATGAAAAAAATTAATGTTATTTTCTATTAGTAATACTCTAAATTAATCATAATACTAAATACTTAAAATATATTTATTAAGCAAAATATATGTTTATATATATAATCATAAAGTTTCTAAATATATCTATATTTTGAAATTTTAAAAATTATACTGAGTAATAAAATAATTGACATTAATATTATTTTTATAATTTAAAATTCTAAATTTTAGTTTTAATTAAAAAAAATCTAAATTATTATTTAAATATTTTGCTGAATTTCAATTTTATCCTCCACAATATAAATATTTTTAACAAAATGGTTAAAGGGATGCATATTGTATTTGATATCTAAAGTTAGGGGTTGCAAACTGTATTTTTGAAGGTAAGTATATAGTTTTGTTATTCAGTGAAAGGTAGGGGTTACAAAATGCAATTAACTCTTTTTTATATAGAAATTTGTTAGAAGTAAGTACTAAATTGACAGACACTCAACTGTAACCTTTGTCTTTTTTTTTTAATATGCTTGAAGCATATAGTTATTTAGTGCTAAAGTATTAGCTTGAAAATAGTGGGGTTTTAATGGAAGTTCTCCTATCTCGGTAAGTTCCCTCAGTTTGATTGTAGCTTCACAAGGATAACTATATTCCTTACATGGAAAGAGTTGTAACATGTCCGGAAATGTGATGCTTAATGTCAACGATATGCTTACTTAATGAAGTTGAGAGGTCTCACGTATAATACTTGCCTAAGAATTGTACTATATATATATTTCCTGCTTTATTTTATTCCTTGGCATCCAACAATGACAGTTGATGAAAGATGGGTTGCTAGGTCTGTCTTGGATTGGATTATTGAAGTGATTGTAAGTTAACATGTTTTGGATAGAAAAGTCTTGCCTATCGTAATTGTGTCAGAAATTATATTTGCCTTCCCTGCTTTATTTCATATTTTGAAGGCTGATAGTGGCACTTAACAAAAGATGGCTTCTACATCAGTATCTTAGATTAATGAAAAGTGATTGCAAGTTACTATGTTTTGGCAGGCCTACCATATTCATAGAGATTATTCAAAGGGTAGGGTGCATGCTCAAGAATGATGCAGGGCAGATTTACCAGAAGGGAGGATGCGGAGGATTTGGGAAGGGGAACTTCTCGGAACTGTTCAAGTCCATCGAAGAATATGAGAAAACGCTTGAAGCTAAACAAATCACTGGATCTGCTGCGGCATGAAATTTCAGTTAACCAAAAATTGCGTCGGAGTGCTTTTACTTCAAATGACTGCAAATGTATAACTTATGTGTAAAGAACTATAAAAATGTTGTTATGACAAACCAGCATATACATGACCTGCTTTGTTTAGGTATGCTTAAAGAGATGGTTAAACATTATCTACCTTGCAGGTTGTATAATTATGTATCTTCCCTCAATACACAAAGAGAAAAACTGAATCACAAAACTTTTTAATTTGCCAGAAGAGTTCTCTATATTGTGAGTGGATAAAATTACAAAGTATAGTTGGGGCTCTATTTTTTCTTTTTGACTTCATCCTGGCATGCTTGTGAGTTCACTTGAATATAGTTTGATAGGGAACTGTAGCCTGGATGGACCCTGGAGGGCGTAAGATAAGTTGTTTACCGGCCTTCTAGACGGAACTTGGGACGGAAACGAACTTTCACTACGTTTTCATGTGTGAATGCTTATACTTTATTTTTAACCGACCATTATTTTAATTACTCAAGGCTAGGCTAAACCTACCTTCATGCTTTTTTTTGAGTAAAGTGCCCTTCGTATTCGTAGTTTGCCAGTCAGACCACTTGGGATACTAACATTCAGAAACTATCACGTGCTATATCAGATGTTGAATAATTTAACAGTTTGTTGTTTTTCGTCAAGTCCATCCAACTATGTTAGTTCCGTTGAGGGTAATTGTGCAAGTTCATTATTTCAACGGTTCTTTGAGCTATAAGTACAGTACAGCAGCCCCAATTCATTATTGGAAGCCCTAATTACTAAAATTGTCTCACACACAAATAAAGAATGGCTCGCACAGATGAGGAAATCGATGTCATCCTGGATCTTGCTTGTTTCCATGACCAGATGTCTGTTATGAAGACTCAATGGTTCTGCTGGGAGGCGATTTAGGGTTTGTCACAACAATAAGTGCGGGTATCATGAGTCGGTTGACAAAGAACCATTTGGACCTCGTACATTGGAAATAATCAGAGAAATTCAAGAGCAAGCACTGGACATGGAGGGAAAGTTAAGATAGAAGTTTGGTCGTTATGTGGACAGGCATGAAGCTGAGATGCTTAAAGTGAAGAAGAAGCAGCAGGAATTGGTTGCGGGAATGTTCGTGCTCGTTGGTCTGATGATAAATATGGTTGTCAACACCATGAATGATGTGATCATTGCTGATATTGAGGACGATGATGAGCTTGATGAGTGAATCTGTGTGAACTAGCTAGTCTGTGAGTACTATTTATGTTTTGTGAACCTTCGTTTAGTATGTGTAATGTTTATGTGTCTTTTGCCAATATATGTGTAATGTTCCGAGATTATGAAATCTAAAGTTTGGATTTTATGACAATATTTGTGTAATGTTTGGAGTTTATATTCCTAGTAAAAGTTAAACATATTGTAGCAAAAGATAAAGTACATTCAAAGATGACAAATCAATGATCGCAAATGTTGGTCACAAAAGTGACATAAGTTACTTAAACTTAGACCAAAGACATAAGATGACAAACATAAAAGATGATAAACATAGTATGTGCTAAAGACAAAAGATGCATAAGTGCCAACCAATACTACATTGTCTAAATTTTCCAAACTGGATTATCTCTTAGTTTGGATTGAATTTCCCTTCTTCTTGCTTCAATATTTTCCCTACTTGTGGTGGTGACCTTGTTCACAGAGGTTGCAGGACTTCGCTGGATTCCATGATGAGTATTTTTCACCTTAGCTCGAAGCTTCTGCTTCTTGAACACCTCACCTTGACTATTATCATTAACTCGAGGTACTTGTTGCCGAGGTGCAGTTGATGGAACCTCATGAGCTTTTGTGCCTAAGGTTGAGGTGTTGCCTGAGCCTATTGTGGAACCTCAGAAAGTTTGTCCTTCTTTGCATTCTTCTTCTTAGTCTGTGCCACTTTCTCACAACCATTGGCAATGTCAGATGCCTATGAAAACAAACAATGTAACTATCAGATATCTTACATTACAGATCAAGTATATATAAGGAAAAAGTTAGATTGGTTACCCTAGCTTTGCGTGTCTAGATACATTTAACTTATGTATTTTGTCTCTTCAGCCTTGTAGCATCATTTCCAACAATGCCAGTTGCCTTGTTTCTTTTCTTTTTAGGTCTACCTGTTTAAGGTTTAACCTCTGGAGGAAGTGGTTTTGGATAGGGTGTCTCTTTCCACTCTTCCTCACCACAAATAGGCTTTACAATATACTTGTAACACTCAAGAAACATGTCCAACCAATAACACTTGTGAATGAAATTTTTAAAATTTTTCTTGCTCCATGCTATACATGCACAACCATGATAGCATGGTATCCCTGATAACTCCCATTTTCTACATGCACATATATGTGCTTCCAAATCAACAACCATTTCATACCCACTAGCAGTCATTGTTATCAGATATCTTGCACCACCACTCCATATTACATGACACCCTTTACTTTGATCAATTGCCCTGTATTTAGAATAAAATACATATTAACAAGTAAATATGATATCTTAGGGTTCAGTAGTGAAGGTTTTAGTGGTCCTTACTTAGTTAGCCTTCTCATTGCATTGGGACAGATTGGATTCAAGGCATAACTTTTGAACATCTTGTCCCTTATTTGGTGTATCATTTTCATGATATCTTTGTGAATAGCTTTAAGCATAGAAATTATAAGGAGGTCCCTATAGTTTCTTATGGAACTGTTAAAAACCTCGCAATGATTATTCACAAAGATATTACTTTTATAAAATCCTAAATGAACTCATTGTCCATTGTGATCTAGGCTTCTCTGATAGCCACTCATAATAACATTTCTTTGATAATTGTAAGAATGATGCATATTAGTGACAGATATGGATGCATTTTAAATTATGTCCAATAAATAAAAATGCATTTTAGTGGCAGACATATGGTGCATTATACACATGTGCTTGTTAAAGTTATAATGCATAATATACATTACCCTTTTAAGTTCTTCCATGTGCTTGTTAAAGGTGTAATTTGTTGTGGCCCTAGCAGCCAACCAGAGACACATTCTCACACCAATCCCCTTGTGGTCCTTTCACATATTCCTATATAAATGCATGACACAAAACCTGTGCTCTGCATTTGGGAAAACAGTCTCTAATGCATTGATAAGGCCCTACAAACAAATGAATAATATGGAGATTAGTTTAATTATAATATATATATATATATGTCCAACCACATATACAATGTATCATTTTATACCTTTTGCCTATCTGAAATAAATGTCCATCCTCCATCATTCTCAATATTAAGATCATCCTTTAGGTTTTGAAGAAACCAATTCCAGCTATCAGAGTTTTCAGCTTTTACTACTGCCCATGCAATGGGGTACATGTCATCATTGGCATCTGTACCAATGACAGCTAAAAGTTGCCCCCTATATGGCCCCTTCAAATGACAGCCATCTAAACCAACAAGAGGTCTGCAACCAACTCTAAATCCTTTCTTCAATGGGCCAAAACATGTATAACATCTCTTGAATTTCTTCTTCCATCTCTGACTTCTTCTGCTTCGGTAACTATGAGTATGGTACTGTCAGGCATAACCTTCAGCAGCTCATTACAGTACTCCCACATCTTACCATATTGATCAACATGCTTACCATTAATCTTCTCCAAGGCCTTTCTCTTAGCTCTAGCTATTGCATATATAGAAACATGGCAATTCCAGTCATTAACTACTTTCTGTAGGAATGCTTGCAAGGGCCAAGTAGGATTCATCCTTATATAATCCTCATAGTAAATGGTAATCCACCTTGAATTTATTTACTTCTGATGAAATATTTGTGTACATGTGTGCTTAGGATTGTACACCTTAATCTGGTAAGTATCAGTTCTCTGCATCTTTGAAGCATATATTTTCCATTCACATTTGCCTTCACATACAAACCTAACTCTGAAACCATAATTTCTGCATTGTCTAATTGGCCTCCTCTCTAAGATTTCCTGCTTCTTCACGGTATCTCTAAATATCCTTGATGTTGCAGATAACATGCCCAACTGGAACTTTGGTTCTTTCATGTATATCTTGTGATTAAAAACTGGGAATGATATGTCATCTTCATCAGTAGAGTTGCAGGCCATCCTTTCTTCATCACTGGAAGCATAATGGCTAGACTGGTCTGATGCATATTTCTCATCATCTTCACTAACATTGTCCACCTCATTTGTCTTATTTTCCTCTTTTGCTTGGTTACTGTCATTGCTTGGTTCAACTGTCTTCTCCTTGCCTTTCTTTACTCCTTCAGATCTGGCCTTGCTTTTTTTTTTTCTGCCTTTCAGTCTTCAGAATACAAACTTCTTCATCTGTACTGTCAATATCAGATGAATCCGAATGAAAACTACAGTCACTCAATTCATCAGCATCCCTTATAGGGTTGTAGTCCTCATCATCTTCCCCACTGCTGTCATCTGCCATTTCTCCTTCACTTTCAACAACTCCCTAATCTCTAAATATCCCCTCAAGGTCTAACATATCATCTAAAGTAGTCCTTGCATAAGGTTCTGTACTAGTATCTACATATTTAATATTGGGATCTTGTGATGGTGCAAAATCTTGCGTTGCTCCATCAGTGTCCACAACAACAATAGGCTTCAAAGTCATTGCATACACATATATTACTCTATCAGCAGGCATCATTTCACACATTTCCAATACATCTGCATCAGTTTCCAAGCTCCACAAACCTTTCTCCATATTTGTTTTAGGTAATTTGTAAAATAATGTGTGACCACCAATATCACCACATTCATTTAATATTGACACTATCTCTATAATGCTCATGGTATCTACATCATACATATCAACAAAATCTATTTCCTCACCACTGTTAGTCTTCGGATTATCTTTAAATTTACCCCCATGAAACAATTTTATGGTGAATAAGTCCTCACAAGCTGTAAAAATTAAAAACAAGCTCTATACATAAATCATGTTTATACAGTCAAAAACACAAGGGACCACATACACATGTAAAGTTCAAATCACATGAAAGATACTAATTGACAAAAAAAATCAATCGCATAAAAGATATTAATTGACAAAAAAACTTTGACATGCATCATTATTTATCCCAGTAAAACCCTAATCCACACATATAAACTCTTAATTCATATACCTCACTATAAACCCCCAATTCATACTAGGTATATAAACCCTAATTAAAGTTTAAAGAAATTTACTTCCGTAATTGGGACCCTCTTTAGGTTTGTAAATATCTTTATCATTCCGATCTCTGAGGATCCACGGCGTTGCAGCAGCACGAACAACAATCACAATTTCGGTCTCTGGGCTTGATCTGGAATGAGTAGGAGAGATACTTATGAAAGGAAGCGTCTTTTGTATAAGCCCACGTGCTGCAGATAAAAATACTGAAATACCCTCGACGGAACTAACGGAGTTGGATGGGCTTGACAGAAAATAGAAAACTGTTAAAATATTCAACACCTGGTATAGTTTCTGAATGTTAGTATCCCAAGTGGTCTGACAGGCAAACTACGAGTATACAAAGTGCACTTTACTCCTTTTATAAATTTATTTTAGAATTTTTTAATATAGGTATATTGTTACTCTTGATGTTTGTATTTATATTGTTATTATCTTTTACAGTTTTTTGCAATATTGTTTCAACAAATATGCAGATATTGAAAAATATACTAATGTTAAATTTAATTACTTTTTTGTCATGTATATTATATAGCTATTACGGTTATATCATTGCATTATATTACGATTATATCATTGCATCATATTTTGATACTTGGGGATTAATAGAACAACCCTATTTATTTATGATTGATTGAACCTCTAATCATATTCTATCTAGAATCGTGTTCGGAAATTATATTGTATTCTCGTGTTTGAATAGTATTAGAACAATGTGATTATTTTCTATTCATGACTATATTAAGAATTTTTTTATTGATTTTATTGATTCTATTTTTTATTTCTAATAAGATATTTTATTATTATTCTATTCAGTTTAGGATTTCTACTTCTTTTTTGGTTTAAATTTTATGTTCTATTCAATTTAAAATAATGTAAGATATAATAAGATATTATTTTATTATTTATTTAATTTATGATGCCTATTCTTTTTTGGTTTAAATCATATATTCTATTCAATTTAGAATATTGTTGATTATAGAAAGATTTGTGAAGGATTAGGAGTCATGATGTATTTATAATTTTATTTTCAAACGGTTGAGATTATTTTGGCGATACAGGATCATAACTATCAAAATAAAGATCTTATGGTTTGTTTAGCTAGGATGAATGAAACTAATCGAAACCAACGAGAATATGAGAAAAGATTTGGGGGAAAAAATGAGGTAACGTTAAATTGGTATGGTAAGTGTTGCGAAAATATGAATCTGTCAAGTCCTTAAATTAGGCTGTTCAAATTATATTTAAATGGTTAAGAATGTAATAGGCTAAAAAAAAGTTTAGTATCATGTATCTGTATACTACTTAAAATCTCACTTCATTTATTTTAACCAAACATATTATTTTATTAAAATTTTGAATTGTAAAGGGCATAATTGGGATATGGAGTCAGGAGGGTTGTGCTGGGTATATAAAGGAAAAATTTGAACCAAATTTTGAACCACTTTCTTGTTTGGAGGAAAATTGAATTATTAAATATTTTTGCTTCATATTTCTTTTTCAATTGTTAGATGTTACACACCTACCATTTAAGCTATCGTTTTACTAAATACAAACTCCGATTTTACTCGTTACTTTCCAATAAGAATTTCATTTAATTTTTTTTAGAGCAAGTCCAGGGAGATGATAAAGTGAATGACCCAAGCAAAATTATTAATCCAAATGGGATGATAAACTTAAATATAAAATAGTAAAATATTATATTTAATGCTAAATATATAATCAAATATAAATATAAATAAAATTGTTATCTATGCATGCAAGTATTAAAATGAATTAATAAAGTAATGATGACAAATATAGATGCGTACTTTAAAAATATGCAATTATTTAGAATAGAAAATTTATCAAAAATATTTATATTTTTTTAATTTATTTATAAAAATATAGTCAAACAAGGGATGGTTGTTCGAAATTGCATACAAGCAGCATACTAAAGGGTGCTGAGGATGTTGATCGAAGTAACAGACAAAATTGTAAATATTATATTTCATATTGCATATAAGGTTGTAAATATTGCATATAATATTATAACGTATTTTTTTAAACATTTTCTAGAACTTTGGTATTTTTGAAAAAAATCTCAGGGGAGTATAGTTTCATTTGGATACATTGGTGTTATTTTACTTCTATTGAAGCATAAATTTTATTTTAACACAAAATCACTTTTTAAAGACATACCTCCTTTTATATATTAAAAGAATAATAGGGTAAATTGAGCCAATAAAATGGTCGGATAATTATAATTTTGCCCTGATATTTTATAAAATCACAAAAATGCTAATTTGGTAAATTTTTTGCTAAAATAAGAAAATATTTGTTAGATATAAGTTTTGAACCCCCGATAATTTATTAGAAAGTTGATGTTATAATAGAGAATTTATGATTATCCTTTCTGAGTCAGAATCTGTCGCTTAATGCGGTTTACCTTGGTTAATTTGATTTGTAAGGTATTACGTGAGTCCGTGGGTTACCCAATACGCATCCGAAAGATAGCGGCTGCAGGTTTCCTACGATAAAAAAGAAGAAGTTGATGTTACAACCATTAAACTACAAAATTTTTGAGTTATGATGAAAACACTTATTCGATAAGGCGCATTTCTCTCTTTCTATCTTTATATATTATTTTAACTTATGAGTAAATGAAATGTTTGTTATATTTTTGTATAATTTTATTTTAATAGCTGTCATTGTTACATATAATTATAAGTTTATTTCTTTATGAATTTTTTGACCCTTAAATTTATTTGATCAAATGCATATTAAATATATTATTATTATAGTATTATTTTATGTACTTTATTTGAATTAGTCAATCGCCGTCAATCGGGATACGAAAGATAGAAGTTAGCTAGCAACTCTATATAGTTTATCTACTTTTTATCGTCTGAGAGTAAGCGCAAAGCAGATATTATAGCTATTTTGGAGTTGGATGAATTATTCAAAAAGTAATCAAATTTGAGATTATTATAATTTTTAATATCCAAATTCGAATTTAATATAATTTTATTCGAATATAATGCAATCTTGAATATTACAAAACAAATATAAACCAAATTCGAGCAAGTATTATATATTTTCTTATCCATACAATAGTCTGCGATGCATCAAATCTAAGTCCAATATTACCAGTTAGCAATAGCAATAGAAATCTTCACAAACCTTTAAAAACCAAATATTAAAAAGCAAATTACATAATTTATAACAAATAACTATTAAATAAATATATTAAATTATATGACACAAAAGTTATAGTCATGCACCAATTAAAATTTAATTCGGACTTATGGTTCCATAATCGACATGACAACGAAGTTAAAACAAATATATAATAATTATGTACTTGAGTTTTGCCCGATCCAATATTATGATAAATAAACGAGGGTTAACTCATAAATTTGCAAATAAAGTTACTGTTTATCAAACTATAATAAAAAATGTATTGAAATATATTTACAAATTTAAAATTATTGAATGCATTTTATCATATAGATACTTATTCAAATTTTCTTATATATATTCTAATAAAAAAATTTGGTTTATGAGAATCAAATGTGATGTTACGAAATTACTGTAAAACTATTAAATAAAGTAAAAAAAAAATATTTTTTTTAACATTTTCCAATTATAAATTATATATATATACGAAATTATTTTAAATATAAACAGACTTGTGCCTCCACGGGTTTTTATACTAGTTTTAACATTACTTCCGAATTTGGCTATTAAGTTGTAACTAGTTTTATTACCGGTGTAAGGTACAGGCTAGCTTTATTTTACAAAAAATATTACTGATTTTTTTGTGCACGTTTTACGGTAGTTGCGTGTTGCTTATACGATATTTTGTGGTTAATGTTAGAAGGATTAATATCACGATGAACATCCTTGAGTTTATATTTTACCGTGAATATTAAGTTTAGAATTCAGTCTTATCATTGAAAATAATGTTATTCTATCCTAATGATTTGTTACATCGGGATACAGAAAGTGCTATGTTTAAAACATGATATAGTAAGATTATTAAATTATAGTTTAATAAGTAATGTATTATAAAAAAATTATTACTCTATTTAATTCATGAATATATAATCTTAAATTTGATAATAAAATTTCTGTATAAATTAAAAAAATTATAACTCTGCTATTGTGCATAGACATTAAATTAGTATATCGAAATGAGTTAATTATTCAAATCTCGATGATTAAAAAAATTATGCTTTTTAGTAAAATATTTTTAAAAATATTTTTATTTAATGTATAAATGTCTTATATTAAATTTTATAATAAGATTCTATATAAATTAAAAATCAATTATAATAATGTTATGGTACACGATTATCAAGTTATTATATCAAAATGAGTTAATTACCCAAGTTTCAAATAATTTTAAACGAATAATAAATTATATAGGTTAAGCCGTGCAATGTAAAGAAATAACCATGTAGCTCAATAGCTATTGGTATTAAAATCTAAGAAATGGGTCTTTACATCAGTTATTTGAAGTCATTAATTTGCACATATCAATGATTTGTCATATTTATGAAAACACAATGGTAAAAAGTACTTTTGAATTAAATATTTCCCATAAAAGTCATACTGTATATATTAAAAGATAGTTATAATTCTGTTATTTTACACGAGCATAAAGTTAATACATCGAATTAAGTTAATTACCTATATCTCGATGATAAAAAAAGTATTATTTTATATTAATATACCATCAAAAGAAAGTTTATTCGATGTATAAATGTCTAATTCTAAATTTGATAATAATATTTTCATAATTAAAAAAATTATTATAATCCAGCTGTCTTACACGAGTAAAAAGATAGTATATTTAAATGAGTTAATTAAACAAATCTCGAATCATTTTATTTATATAAATATTAAATTACATAGGTTGAATTACCGAATGTAAAGAAACAAATCTCTAACTCAATACTTTATGTTAATAAAATATGCAATATATGTGTTACGGGTTCAGTTCTCCATATATCAAAATAATAATTTCGAATTAAATATTTTCCCAAAAAGTCATATAACTTAAAAAATAATTATAGTTGTGTTGCTGTTAGGGGGTGTAAATTAGTTAAATTGTTCGTTAGCCACTATAGTTCGGCCCGTAAAATTTTTGTATTCAGCTCGATAATAATCAGCGAAACTCGAGCTATTCGAATTCTTTTACGGAATCGAGCTCAAATTTCAAATTAGCTGACTCGTAACGTTCGAAAACCTTATCGAACCTTTACTTTATTTTTTTAAATAAATACATTTTTATAAAAACATATTTAGTATTTTATTTATATTTTAATATTTAACAGAATTGAACTCGAGCCGAAACTATCATATTTCGAGTTTTTTTTTAATATTTGATGAAATTAATTCGAGTTTTAAACCCGAACTTGGGTTTATCGAACTTTTTATGACTCTAATATTGAGCTTGAAATTTAAGACTCGACTGAACTCGAGCTCGCTCGAGCCCAAATATTTTTAATAGAGCCTGAGAGTTTTTAACTCGACTTTGCTTGATTATACCACTAATTATTATGCACAATAATAAATAAATAAGTTAGTATGTCGAATTGAGTTAATTTCCAAGTCTCGATAATAAGTAAATTATTATTATTATATGGTAATATGTTATCAAAAAATGATTTATTTAATGAATGAAAATTCTTCATAAATTAAAATAATAATAATAATAATAATCTCGTTAGTATATTGTAATGAGTTAATTACTCAAGTCTTGAATGACTTATATTAGTTGAAATCATTAATTTGTACATAGGTTTCATGATTTCAGTTCTACATGCCAACAATAATTTTTTATTTTTATCAGAATACGGGATTAAAATAGTAATTTTGAATTAAATCTGTTAGGTCACACTTTCACTGTAGAGGGGGTGAATACAGTGTTTATTACAATCAAATCAAACTTCAAGAACTTATGTAACAGAAAACAAACTTTATTGAAACAATAAACTCTGTTACAATCTGGAACTGTTATCTCTCAGTGATGAACAAAATATCACGAGAGCTGCTAGGGTTACAGAAAATAATATTCTCGATAATGATAACACTTATAGTGTAAACCCTATGTCTGTGTTTATATACTACACAGTTACAAGATAATCGCTAATTGATATGGAATATAATTCTGCTTCCTAATATATATCAATCAGATATCTTCTATTCCAAGTATTCCATTCTTCACGGAATTCCTTCTTCATGCATATCTCTTCTTATGTTTATCTTGATCTTCTTAACTTCAATCAGCTACTGTCCTTATCTGATCGTCCTTCAGCACTTAAGTTCTGATATCTATCTCCTGATAACATAAGTACTGATATCCCTTAAGTTCTGACTTCCAGTATAAGTACTGATCAACAGTTAAGTACTGATTTGTTCTGTTCAAATAAGATCTGAAATCTAAACATAAAACATATTAGCCATGACATTATCAAATATATCTAACAATCTCCCCCAACTTGTAAATTAGCAAAATATACAAGTTTAACAGATATTTGATGATGTCAAAAATATTAAGTATAAATGCATGAGAAATAGACAAGATAACTACAACTTACAGTCCTTAAAGCTTTTACCAATTCAACTTCTGATAACAACTTTGGTCTGTATACACATCAGAATTTTAAGTAGTTGTAGATCTTTGACTTGGCTTCATCATTTTCTGATCTCTCTGATGTCAGGAGTTGTTCTGAGATAATTCTTCAACAAACATTTCTCAGCATATCTGAGTTCATCAATCATTCTCCGTTTGACATCTTTAAGCTCTGCAGTATCTTCACCAGTTTGAAATATTGCAGCTCTGAGATCATTAATCTTTGCTTTTCTCAACTCCCGATCTAGTCTTATGACATAAGCTTTGTAAGACTCTAGATTGAATTCAAGCCCCTTAATACCAAGATATGTCCTGATCTGTGCAGTATTAGGCTTCATATCAACAATATCACCATTGTGATTTCTGTACTTTGGAACATATCTGCTGTCAGACTTAACAGAATAAAGTCTTTTCTGTCTCTGAATCTGTTCCTTTAAGTAGTTTGCAGCAGTCTCTGTTATTCTGTCATCCACTTGAAGTAAGAAAAGTACATGCTCCAATTCTTCAAAATACTTCAAAGGAATGGCATTTTGTCTTATATGATAAACCCTACCATC
Source organism: Apium graveolens (assembly GCF_009905375.1). Classification (NCBI taxonomy): domain Eukaryota; kingdom Viridiplantae; phylum Streptophyta; class Magnoliopsida; order Apiales; family Apiaceae; genus Apium; species Apium graveolens. Next base: position 28,844,121 of record NC_133657.1, on the reverse strand, counting down.
TGTCATGAAATACAACATGATGTATTCTTTCAAGTAGGTATGGTAAACCATCTGTACAGATTCTAGTTGATTCAATCTCTCAGGAGTTGCTCCAATACCTGGTTCACTCAAGGAAGTTGGATCATCGGTAGTGTTGTGTACTCTTCTTTCATCAGCACTTCCCAATCCAGTTTTATCTCTAGCTTCCTTTCCAGTAACTACTCTTGCTTCAAAACCACTTGGAGTAGTCTTCAAAGATTGAGTCTATTTTGCTTTAGTGAATCCTGGTAGGAGTGTTTTAGATTTATTTTCTGATATCAAGTTAACTTGAGCACTGTCAGAGGTTACTTGCTTCTTCTGAATATCAGAACTTACAATTTCTTGACTCTGAACAACTTGAGCCATGTCAGAGGTTGTTTTAAGAACTTTTCTTGAAGTCAGAGCAAGATCATCTTTTCCATCAGTAATTTCTTCTTCCTCAGGAGGTACATAAGGCTTGATAGGTTCACCAACCTTTTCTTTACCCTTGGATCTTGGATCTATCTGTGGTTGTGATCTAGCCAAAGTTTCTTCAGTATGTATCCTTTCTTTGATCACAATGCCTTTAGGTTTTGGAAGTAACTTTTTACCAGAAGCTTCAGATTTAGATGTGACTTTCTCTGATTTAAGTCTGGCTTCTTCTTCCTTTAAACTTTCCAAGTCCATCCCTGGATTTTCTTGAAGAAATAACTGTCTTGACATTTCCTCATCAAGATCTAGAAGTTCATCAGAACTTATCCTTTTACCAGCAGCAGAACTTATTCTTTTCCCGGTATCAGAACTTGTTCTGTGACTAGCTTGTCTTGATGTAAACCTTCTACCTTGACTATGACCACTACCCATTCCAGAGTTTCCTTGGTCATCTTTTCCATCATCCTTTCCTTGCAGTGACTTGTTGGTTTTGCATTTGGACTTAATTACCTTCTCCCCCTTTTTGGCATCAGCAGGTAATAAAAGAGAGATAAGTAGTTCCACTGAGGTCTGGATTTCAGTAAGTTGCGATTGCTGAGAAGCTTGATTTGTCAGAATTTGATCAATCTGAGCTTGTTGCTTCTCTTGAGTTTTCTCAATATAAGCAACCCTGTCAATGGTAGGTTGGAAGAACTTTTTCTTATCAATTTTCCAAACTTGTTCCTGTTTGATAAAGTTCTCCTGAATCTTGTGTAGCTCTGCATGAGTGTTGGAATGAAGACCTTGTAGATGTTTAGTACTCAATGCAGTGACTCTAAGCTGGGTTTTAAAATCATCAGAATGTAACATTTCATCAGCTTTAGTCAAGTGCTCAGCAAGATGTAAAGCATTTGGAACACATGAAACTGAGTTCCATTCCTTAGTCCACTCCTGACCTGCAGGAGTTTCACTCCAAGGTACTGGTGCATCCCTGATAACAAACTCCTTTACCAGTTCAGACTTAGGAAGAGTCAGTGGAGGAGTATGTCCTGAAGGACCTGCTGCATCAGCATCTACAGTTGTAGCAGCCTCACCAGTATCTCCAACATTTGCAGCATCAGAACTTAGAGAATCAGTATCTTCTGATAAGACAACTGTGTGAGTAGAAATGGAGGCTTCAACATCCTCGAATTGCTGATCTGATACTAAGTTCTGATCAACAGCCATATCCCGATGCTCACCTAAAATTTGATCATCAGCATCTTGATGCAGAGAAGGTGTTAGTGATAACTCAGGAGTTTGAACAGCATCAGTAACAGGTGTTGTGGAAGGATTATTTGCTGTTGGAGCTTCTAAGAAAAGTATTTCAGGCACAACCAGGTTCTGAATATCAATTTCAGCACTTGTGCCTGGATCAACAAGAGACATAGAAGGTGAATTAGCCTTGTCAGATACAGGTTCCTGAGATGGAGTTGATGGAGAAGAAGTGACTGGAGCAAATTCCTTGTCTTGTGAGATCAGAGATTCCTGATCCCCTTCCTTAGCTGCTTCCTCCTCATCATCTGAAACTGGCCTTTGTGCCCTCTGTTTCTTGTACATCCTTGTTGATTTGGATTCCTTGGGAGTTGCAGGAACCGTCATACGTCTAAGCCTCTTAAGAAGCCTAGAACCCCCAATTGCAGAATCCTTCTGAGAAGTTGCCTTCTCAGCTTCATTTACCACAGGTTCTGAAGAGGGAATCTGATCCTCAGAATCTGATTCATCTCTCAAAGTAATGCTTCTCCTCTTTTGAGGTGTTTGAGGAACAGTCTTTGTTCTCTTTGGCTTAGAGAATGTAGGCTTCTCAGTAGGTGCTGAAGAAGAAGGTTGAGCAGTCTGTGAAGTGGAGAGATAGGATTTGAGATAAGTTCTGAGGGTAGGTTGAGTAGAATGAGAGGTAGGTACTGAGGTTGATGGATTTTGGTTATGGTGAGTTGGTTGAACATTTGAGTAAACAGATTTGTAAGTAGCAGGATCAGAATTTACCAGAATCTGTTTCACAGACTGAGGAATCTGTAATTGTCTCACCATTGATTTCTTTGTGTCAGCATTTATCAGGTCGTTAAAGTACCTTTTTGCAACCTTAAAAGGTGGGGTTTGAGTGCTGACTAACTGGGGTTCAGCAGTACAATACGTATAAATAAGTTGACAGAATCTAGCAAAATAAACAACATCTCGATCCTCTGTCATCCTATCCCCAATAAAACCAATTATTCCAGTTGCAAAATCAAAATGAGTTTGATGGATAATAGCATACCCGATGTGCTGACTCAGAATTGGGATGGCATCAAAATTTGAACACTTGTTGCCAAAAGCCTTGGTGATGCAATCGAAGAAGAAACTCCATTCTCTTATGATATTGGCCCGTTTCAACTGTCCAAGTTTCGTCAGACTCTTTTCATATCCCAAATCAGTCATTAACCCCCGAAGTTCTGATTCCTCTGATATAGAGAAGGTACAATCTTCTGGAAGATGTAATGCTCTTCGTACTGTACCAGGAGTGACTACATAGGATGAATCACCCACTTGGAAGATAATACTGGGAGTTCCTCGTTTACCACCATCATCAAAAACTCCAGTCCTCCAGAACCGCAGAACTTGTTGACTTGAAAATAATTCAGGCTGAGTTAAGGCGTACCCAACCTCACTATGTGCAAGAAGATCTTGCACAAAACGCAATTCAGATGGAGCTTCAGAATGATCAAGAATTGCAGCATAGTTGTTTGGAACAAACTTTGCTCCATCAATGATTAAATCCTTTGGTGCCATGTGAAAAAATATTGAAATTCAAGTATGCCTGTTAGGTGTTTGAGATAATGTCTGTATGAAAAACCAACGTGAGAAAGAATGAGAAAGAGAGTAAAAGTAAGAAGAGAGATAAAGTATAAAGAAAATAAAAGATTAAAGAAATCTTCTCTCTGTTGTTCTTATATTCTGGAAAAAAATGTTACCGTTGGACACCTGTCAGACATGCAGTAATAACGGATAGTTACTGGGCTCGAGAAAACAGGAATGATTACTTACCCAGTTGCCTTGTTTCAAGGAAAAACCATTTCAGTTATCAAGAGACACAGTTTTAATTCAAAATTGAAACCGTTAGCACTGATTGAAGTATTTTTCACTGCAACATTAATATTCTGAAAATGAATCATGTTAAAAATGACCGAGATAAATTTGATGAATAAGTGCTGACAAAGAATCAGAACTGAAATAAAGACAAAATTTAAATGGTCATCAGAATATCAAGCAGGATTTAACAACACAAGATAAAATAACTCAGAGACAAAATCTTGAAGTAAAAACAGTTTTCATTAATATATCAAGTCAATACATATATGAAATAGAAATTACATCAATACAAGATTTTCCCTAAGCTTCTAATCCTAACGTCAACAGCTTTAGTCCTAGCTAAGAATCCTGACAAAGCTGAGGATGAAGAAGAACAGGAAGAAGACGAGATTAAGTCATCTTCCTCTTCCTATCTTCGACAAACAAGATAGCGAGTCGAATGATTCGCTCTTGCTGACGGATAGGACGAAGGTGAAGGTCTCTTCGAACGGCCACCAGATCACGTTTGATAACCTCTGGAAATTGAATCCAGAGATTGTGAGGGATGTTGGTGATAGGGTAGGGAGTTGGAATTCCATTCAAAAAGAAATGCACAGTCTCATCACCGTAATTGTAGAACCAGCCAAATTCAGCCATTTGTGATAGTAAATGAAAAACAAGACTGAATTTGTGATACAAGTGTGATGAGAAGACTAATGTGAAGTGGCTGTGTATAAAGGCAAGAGAATGCCAAGAGACGCAAAGATATGTAATGCTGACAGGTAGAATTAATTCTACCTCGTCTCCCTAGACTTTGAAAAAAAGAATAACAGTCATTGGAAAGAGGAATCATGGTCTAGACCGCACAAGACACAAGAAACAGTGGACTGTTCAAGTACAAAACCATTAATCCTAATCATAGTGACCATTAATCTTCCACTTCAACATATGCGAGTACAAACTGAGACTGTTATTAAATTTCATTCAAAGATAAGTCAAGTAAAGGATTAGACTGAGAAATCAGAACTTAGACCTATACCAGAACTTAACAGTCATCAGAACATAATTTCTTAACTCGAAAAAGGAATGCTCATCTTAGTAAATACTCATACAAGTTCTTAGTTATGAACGTCAGAACTTAATCATCAGAACGTGTAACTAGAACTTGTCCTCAGAATTTGTGCAAAAATGACACAATGACTGTTTATCTAAAATAACATAGACCACCACAGAAATTTTCATCATTCAGATGGAGTGATTAGTGTGTGCATTAAGCTAAATAACAGACAAAGAGTAAAGTCTGATCTACTTCAGTACATCTTAGAAATAAGTCATAATTAAAATTTTGCTAAAGAGCTGTCATTATCCTGAAACCTACTGATAAATGAGTTCATGCATGAGTCCACCTCAACTGTTTTTGTGCTAATTTTATGCATCTTTTAAAATTCTCTTTTACAGTGGCTTCTCAGTGTAAGTGAGTCACGACTGCTTATCAGAATTTATGCTTTTATCAGAGTATTTCTCCAGTAATCATAGAGTGTGAACAGTCACCAAGAAAAAATATTTTGCTTTTCTAATGCATATTTACTTAATACCAGCTATGCACTTGGGTCGTCCCATTCACATTTTTACTCTAGATCTCAAAGGAGTACCTGATATTATTCTTTGATTTTTTTTGATTTTTTTTTTTTTTTGATTTTTTTTTTTTGATAAGTGAGGTTTATCAGCATTTAGTACATTCAGCAGTTTTACTAGAAACAGAACTTAAACAGGTGAGTAGCATTATTCTAATTTGGGACTTAGTAGTAAGATGAATAAAGTAAACTAAACTAAGCTCAAATATCAGAATTTGCTTGTGTCATAAGATTTCCACAGAAATAATTACTTCTTTCATGGGATCATTTGTTTATTGAAGACTAGTAGGTCAGTATCTAGCACAATTATCCTCATAGGATCGAATAGTTACTTAAACAGATATATCACTTATTATAGTTAAGAAATATGTATCAGACAACAGTCAGTACTTAAAAACATTTATCAATTAATGCACAGAATACACAAAGAGATTAATTCTGTAAATACTGATCATAAAGTCTGATAACATAGAACAAGTTTAAGCAGATTTAGAGAAAGAACCTGAAATCATTCCAATTTATTTCTATCAAACTAGTAAGAGTTTGATGGTAGAACCACAATGTGGGAAAATTGACTTGAGAGTTAGAAAGTGCAATACTAAGAAAGTATCCCTATTTATTTCTATCCGATTCCGGGACGGAATCCTTTTAAGGAGGAGAGACTGTAATAACCCCAATTTTTGGAAATTTTTGAAACCCTTATGAATAGTGTTTTTGCTGAATGAGAAAACTGTTCATGCCACGCTATGTAGGGGTTCTGTTATTGATCTTATGGGATATTATTAGTACTCTATGTGGTATATAAGTGTATGTAAAGATCGTCAGAATCCAATTCTGAACACTTTGATTTTTTCCGGAAATCCACTAGATACGGAGAGAATTGAGTATAAGGTAACAGGATAAAAAGGATTTAAATTAAAGGATTATAAGAGAGGATCATAAAAGGAATACAATATATCGAGAAAGGTTAAGGGAACCTAAGTAATAAGATCCCGAGTATGATCCCTCAAACGATAAACGAAAACGAAAGTTAAGCGAACCGTATAACAGATCAGCGGTCATTAGGCAAACGATTAGGAAGTTAATCAAAGGGATTAGTGGGAATGATGTCATCCAACCAATAGAAAGAGGACAAGGAGGGGAGGATTACATCACGAGGATGACATAGGCATGACAAGAAAGGAAGGAGATGTGGTGACTTTTTAACCACACAAAACCAAGGGCAACTAGGTAATTCACTAAAGCAAACAACAAAAATCAACCAACCAAGCAAATCATTTCATTTCACCAAGCAAAACACAAAAATATCTCTTCTTCTTCTTCAAGCTCTCGGGTTTTTTCTTAAAAAATGAAAGTCCAAGCTCCTCCACTTACTATTTAGCAAGGTAATTATCTAAGCTTCCCCATGGATAGTTACATACTTCCTATAAGTTTAAGCTTCTAATTCCAAGCCAATCTTTTTCTATAAATCATGAAAGAAGATGGTGAATAGTGTTTTCAAGAACTAAAATTTGTGTTCTTGAAGTTTTGTTTAGATTAAGCTTGGATAAGGGCTTTAAAGGTGATTCCAAGCCATTCTCTTGATTCTCCACTCTCCAAGGAAGGTATAAACTACAAACCCTAGCTTTAGTTTTGAGTAATTAGGATTGAATGTGTTTGATATAGCATATGTGAAGCATGATGCTTGATTGGTTGAAGTTTGGTTGAGTTTGTAGAGATTAGTTGGTTTTGTTGCATTGTTGGAGTTGTAAATCTTGGTAATTAGTTAAAGAACCTAAGTAAAGCTTTTAGTTCATGTGAGGAATAAGTATAAATGGTTAATGTGGATTTGTTGGGGCTGTTATGATGTGGTTTGGAGGGATATTGGTTGTATGATTGATTTGGGGTTGATTTGTGGTTGGTATTGAATGGTTTAAAATTGGGAAAACGCGTAAACATAGCCGTCGTAACGTCCGATTTTCTTTAGACTGTTTTTGTGCATAACATTAGGACCCGAGAACCCCCTGCTAGTTTATGACCACTGCCATGTTTAGATAGCTCATGTTACGAGCTTCGTTTTGATATGTAGTTCGTTCGATTCCGATGCACGGTTTAGGAGAAACGACCGTTTCAGGTAACGGCGTTTCGCGAACGAAACTTTTCCCCTCGCCTTACTTTGAAACATAGATTAAAGACCAAAAAGGGTTAATTAATGTATGAAACATTTATGGTAAGTGTGTTAGGCAGTTGGTAAGACACTCGCGAAGGAATCGCTTTAAAACTCATAAAGGTTAAATTATTAAAAATGGTGGAGCCGAGGGTACCCGAGTGGCTTAAGCGAATCAGTGAGCGCAAAACAAGCGTTAGAGTCTAAGTTAGTTAAAGTATAGATTTACAAGTGACTTTGGTTTAATTCCAACTTACTTGTTGTTTATAGGTTACCAGACTCGTCCCGAGCCATTCGTAACCCCAGTCGCTCAGGCAAGTTTTCTACCCGTTATACTGTTGTTGTGATGTAAATATATGTATATGCATTATCTTGTGATATTGCATGATTGTTATTAGCAAATTTTGCGATATATTGGAGCATGCTAATATGGTATATATGCATGTCTGTTTCGTAATCTGGTTATCTATCTGTTGATTTCAATGCTTATAGTTGCATAATACCTATGCTAGAAATAAGCAAGTAGTTGCGTATACCCTTAGTATAGGGGATAAAAGGTGAACATATTTCTAAACCGGGAGTCGATGTTCCCGAGTATATATATATATATATATTTATTTATTTATTTATATATATATATATGGATATAGTTTTTAAAACTATTAATCGAATAAGGTTTATTCGATAACTTTAACTTTATTTTATTATTGAATATTATTTCGAATATTATTCGAAGGCGTATGACTCCTTTACATTATTTATTGAATATTATTTGAATATTCATTTGAGGATCTATGACTCCGATTATTTGCTGAGATATATTCTTTATTTTATTAAAGAATAAGGTGTCGATAATCAAACTTATTTTTGATTATTCAAATAAAGATATTACTTTCGTATAAGTATATCTTTGATTATTTGTTATTCATTTCAAGTATAAGTTTTAATACTTCTACTTCAATTATTTTATAAAGATTATTTTTTATGGGAATATTATTTAAATAATAATATTCAGACATTTTCTAAATATTCTGGGGACTGATTTACTTCATTAAATCAGTTTTACTCCAAACACTATTTAAAGTGTTTTCGAGTCTTTAAAATGATTTTCAAAAGTTAGAGCGGATCCCAAAACTATTTTTATATTTAAGATCTTCCTTTTAAAAAGGGGATTTAAATACTCGCTCAAAACCTGGGGGATCCGGCTCGGTGGTGTGTTTTATATTCGCAACAAGGTTGCTGTCTTGGTAAAAGAGTTTTTGATTACTTACCCAATATTCGGGAAGTAAAATTCTTGGAACAAGTTAATCCATTAACAGGCATCGCCTGGGAAATATCGGTGAGTTTTCCTTTCCAACTAGGTACGACTTCTTGGTGGAGCCGTATCAACAAGTTTCTACTTGGGGAAAGGGGGAAACGAGCTTTACGTTTCAGAGTCATGGATTTCATCTGAACTAGGAGTGGCGTAAGTGGTCGAGTAGCGCCGGCCCAGCCTTATTATATTGGCCCAAATGGCCTGGAAGTTCCGCTAAGGCGGTCCATTCCTTAGGAGTTCAGTGTTCGGTTGACAAGTAAATCCGACAGGTTCTCCTCTACATGTAGAAAATGGTGGGGTTGTACTACTACGACTGATCATCGTAAGTGGTCTTCCTGGCGCGGCAAACTCCCGTAATGAGTTCATCATCCAATTGGATATTTCTGCAACACTACCCAAAGCACTTCGATAGAAAGGCTACGGTTGGGCGATTGTTGAGTGTTGGCAGGGTCAAGTTTTCAAAATAATGTTTGCATCAAATGAAGTATCTCATAACTTCATTTTATTTTGATGATATTTTAAAGGTTGAATCTATTCAAGTATTATCTTGTAGTCTCGTCTATGTGATGAACTTTGGAAACTAATTATAACTTGAATGGTGGTAGTTCAAGTAGTATTTGGAAAAGATATAAGTATATTGGAGTATTTTGTAACTTCATCTTTTAAACTTATATCTAGTAAATGATTATCTTATGCATGACAAAGATTTTCAGAAAAACGTTGAGACAAGGTTAGATATATGAGATCACCTTGCAACGATATTTTTTTTTATACAGTTATACACTGGGACTTTGTGTATATTATGCATGGAAGAGGACTTCCAATATTTTGAAAAGTATATATGTATATATACTGAATATTTTGCGACTTCATCGCATTAAGATATCAAACTCGGTTCATTTCTTTTGACCAAGACTTTCATGAGTATTATGAGTAGGCTCATATATTGTAAATCATTATACATATTATTTTGGTGGGCTTGCTGCTCACCCTTGCTTTATTTCTTCATCACACAACAACAGTTAGGAAAGATGGCCAGACTCCAGCAGACCCAGCGCAAGCGCGTGGGAAGCGTCCTGCGTCTTCCCGTTGATGTTGTAGCTGCTATAGCTGCAGAGGTAGATCTATTGTAGATCAGACCATCTACTTTTGAGAATCAATTATGTATAATTATAACTTGTGGCAGATAATGGCAATTAACTGTAAATTTATCAAGTAATCATTTTGGGTTGTAATAACTTTTAAATTGTGGATTCAAAGACTTGTACTTATTTAAATTTCATCTCTGAGACTATAACGGGTTGTGGTGTGTGTTAGTGTGGGGTCACAGCATAAGGTTATTTATTAATTAAGTGAAGTGATATTGTGGAAAGAAAGACCGTGACGACCCGGATCCCCGACCCCGGATCTGGGGGTGTTACAGAAATGGTATCAGAGCCAAGCGTTATAAACCTCAGAGATGATGGGACGTTAAGATAATAAGATTCACTAAGATAATAAGAACTCTTGCCAAGTTCATAGTCGGGCTACCTAACGTAGTACTGACGGTTAAAACCCTTATGGGAACCCTTATAAATATCGTGATAGGAGCGTAGTTCGTTATCGTATATGGTAGCGGGACTCCGAACCCTGAAGTTGAGGAATATCAACGCGATGATGTTTTATTAGTTATTGGAGATCAGATTGTGGATCCGATAGAGTGTCCTAATGCAGGACCGGATGATGTTGATATTGAGGATGTTGTCCTAGTAGGGATAGTTGTTGAGAAGGACCCCATGGAAGATCCTGACAGGATTGGATAAAGGACCACTGATGAATTGATGACCATGGTTTGGTCGACTACCAGAGGTAGGATTGGCCGGTCACTACCGGAGGTTCGTTCAAGTTGTAAAGATAGTAGCCCCTTTAACGCGGCTTACTCGTAAGACTGAGAAGTTCGAATGGACAGAGAAATGCGAGAACAGCTTTCAAGAACTGAAGCAGAGGTTGGTGATGGCCCCTATGCTGGCATTGCCGGATGGAAAAAGGAGATTTTGTGATTTGTAAGTGACGCTTCGCATAAGGAATTAGGGTGCTTCTTAGCACAGCAAGATAATCGCGTCTGCGTCAAGACAATTAAGGTAATATGAAATTTGATATCACCGCCCATGAGCTTAGGCTCGTGGCAATAGTTTTACCCTAAAGATTGGAGGCACTACTTGTATGGAGAGAAGTGCGAGAATTACCTAAGCCATAAGTGCTCTAGTACATTCTTACGTAGAAAGAGCTCAACATACGCCAGAGGAGGCGGTTAGAGCTAATCAAGAATTATGATTGGCAGATTCTTTATCATTCGGGGTAAGCCAATATGGTGGCTGATGCCCTTAGTAAAAAGGAGAGACTCAAGATGATAATGTCTTTTGGAGAGTTTATAAGAGATTTTGAGAAAATGGAAATAGTAGTGAAGGTAACCGGAGCCGGTACCGAAAAGCTGTTTGAGATAGCAATACAGCCCGAATTATTGGAAAAGATCATATTGTGCCAGAAAAAGTTATGAATGAAGGCAGAGAGCCAACAAATAGATAAGAGGTTAATATCGAGAAAGATGATAAGGGAATAATGAGGTATTCCTATAGAATTTGGGTTCCGAAAGTTCAAGAGCGTAAGGATGAGATCTTAGACGAAAGCTAGTTTGAGGAATAAGATTTAGAGCAAACCCTGAACGTGATAGTCAGGGAGGTCGCCATCAAGATAGAAGGAACCCATGACATAATGGAGTGGAAAATGAGGATTTTAAATTAAAAGATGACCCCAATTATGGGGAGTAGGATGAAACATTTCATACTAAGGAAATAGAAAGTCGAGTAAGGAAAGGAGACCCGAGACGGTACTCCTATACGGCAATTCATGGACCTGTCTAAAAAGAACTTAGACTATTATCCCCAACCACCACCCTGAGGAGACAGTGCGGTGGGAAATTCTTTCATGACCTTTAAGTCGCTAAGCTCTCAGAGTTCCAAGGAACAAGCTGACCCGGTCGAGGCAAGAGCCTGGCTAAAGGAAATAGATGAATCATTTGAGACTCTAAATGATTGACGAACCACAAAAGACTGTTTTGTCACTTACCCTCCTAAGAGAGAGACCACCCGCTGGTGAAAGGCCAAGGAAGACACGGAGCAAGAGATTATAATAAACTGATTTAAGTTCAGTCAATTGTTTTCAGGAAAGTACTTCCCAAGGTAATGGAGATAGTGTAAAAGCTTAAGAGCCAGAACAAAGGCAGACGAGTATGATGAATTATGAATCTAAGTTGTAAAAGTTATCAAGATTCGTTCTGAAGACACGAATCCAGAATGACGGGATGTTTGAAATCAATGCTTATGTTGTGTTGGTTCATGAAATAACGATAAGAGAAAGGAATATAAAGGCAAGAGAGTTGAGGAATGATAAGGGAGTTGGGTATGAGGAAACCCTAAAGACTCGTAGAAATAGAAATAGAAAAGTATGTAATCGTCCGGATGAGAGTGATTCACCATGAGTTAAATTGATGGTTGAAGGTATAAGAGATACATATATTTTATCCCCTGTAAGTTGGGAAGATTCGAGGAAACCTTGAGATAATTCGAAGGATAAATAATGAGACGCGGATAGACTGAGGAGACAAGAAAGTAAGAAATTAAGAAAATTGGATGAAGGAAGTGACCTTCAAGAAGGTAAAGTGTAAGACCGGTGGCATGATACCCAGAAAGGGAGACGCCAGATATGAAAGATATCCCAACATTGAGATGACTGTTGAGATAAACAACAAAAGTAAATAAGGAATTATTAAGAAGAAGTTCACGTTGAACATGACCAATATCTTCCAGAACATCCATGTTATCATTACCAAATCAGGAAAGAAAAGCAGATGACCATTGTTATCTTTTGGAGGCCATATGGATTGACCTCAATTTGAATAAGGATGCTATTATGAAGTTAGGTATAGACTATCGAGGTGGGAATGATGAATAAGATAATCTATCAAGGATATATGATTTGATTTATCCATGGAAGGATGCAGGTACCTTTTAAAGGTGGAATTAAGGATAGAACATTGGTAACTTAAAATGAATCCTAGGGGAATGCATACAGGTTGGCATTTCACCCTTAATAGGGATAGTATGAGTTTTGACAGTATGAATTGGAAAATATTAAGGTAATGATGACCTTTAAGGATCAGTGGAGAAATTTTTCAGAAGTATATAGACAATGGTTCTAGTAATAGTGAATGGTATTTTGATATGCCCTGTATCTAGGGAATACAGGAGGAACGATTCAAGGATAACCTTAGAGGTTTTGCAATGAGAAAGGTAATATTCAAAATTCTCAAGAATGGAAATGTTGATAAAGGAAATATGACGTAATTATAATGATGCCAAGTGAGGCACGTGTTAAACCACGAGAAGGTATGGATCGAACCAATAATGGTTGAAATTGTTCAGGGCAATTAGGACTTAAGATAAAAGATGTTCTAATTATGATTGAGAGTCAGTCATGACAGTGATTAACCTCTAAAGACTGAGGCAATAACTTATGGAAAAATGGTGATTTTTTTTTACTCATCAGATTTTAAGGAAAACATCTTCACATAAGCTGTGATTGAAATAAGGTGGAAAAATTTATTTGGAGGTGGTTAAAATGACATTGACTGTAAGGAAATTTTACTATCAGGAAAGGCCAAAGAGGTGGCCGACACTTTAAAGGTAAGAGGATAATTATAGGCGCTTGTGCCAAAGGAATACAATGATGATGGTTAAAGCTATGCAGATTGTATTATGGTTTGGAAGATTGACATTCCTTCTGATGGCTGTGCAATACCCAACCGTAATAGTAGTTGGCAAAGGTTTAATTCGTGTAATCGCCATGAACGGGCTATCTATCTTAGGAGGTACTATCTTGAGAATAAGCCAGGACCATGTTTCCAAAAAGGACTAGACGAACCTTTGAGTTAAGTCTTCTATCTAAGGCATATGATTAAAAATGGTATTAACCTGCTATCGTTGCTTTGATTGAAACTCTTCTGCAATTTTATCTGCTTCATGTCATGAAAGTACGTCAGAGTTTGGAGTGTTCTTCATGAATTGTGATTGGTGGTTATGTTAACTCCTTAGGAGAATTAGATACGACCTGTATGGACTCCGTATGGTTAGCTATTAAGACTTCATGGAAAATGAATGACGACAGTAGGTCAGTGGTGGACCATAGTAAGGCAGCAATGATTCTGCGAGTATTGAGCTGATTACAACCGTGAGAGTTGTATTGGAATGGGTGTTGAGATTGAGTACCACTAATCGGGTCGTGGTAGTGTATAAGTTATCATTAATAGACTAATTAAGTAGAGTATCTACATAGTGAATTATTATTCTTTCTTATCAATAGAGAGTCGTATTATTATACGAGGAAGGTTGCGTTGCAAGCATAGAATTCTAGTAACGATGATGTCTAGAATGAGATCCCAGGTTCGATTTTCGATGTCGAGGGAGTTTCAAAGGTAATGGTGTATAAGCTCGAGGAAGGGCATGGGTCCATAGAATGATGGACGGGATAGCGAAAATATTTAGGCACATGAAATACGATGCTATAATACTTGATGTTGATATAAATACATATATGTTTTGTTCTCCTATGACAAACCTCTATAGTTCAGAGGTAGATTCCAAGCCAGATATTTTGTGGCAGTATATTTTTTCATATATACAATTCTCTTCAGTTCGTTCTTTTCTCTTCTTTTCATTTCATGTAAGCTGAGAAGAACAACCCTTCCAGAAAGGGGAGGTATTGCCGAATGACTATCTATCTGTGTGATAGAAGCCTAGTAGGATACCAGCTATTGTTTAATTGCTTGTCAAGTACTAAAGGCTGGCCACCTTCTGTACTAACTATGCGATATAACAAGTGTTCATGATCTTAGTGATCTCTCAACAAATTCCTTTACTTCTATTTGATTGATCAAATTTTGGAAAATAGAAGCAACTGAAAAAGGAGTAATAAAGTGGTGGTAGTATGCGGAATGGGAACACATTCGTGATACTAAGGTTGACGTGGTTATTAAAAGGTTATAGAACGCTAACGAGCAAAAGTATAACCAGTATAATATTAGGAACGGAAGGTAGTAGCGATTACGAACTGGAAAAGAATGGGTATTGAGAAGCAGAAGCTCTAATGTTAAAAGCAATAATGAGAGTCTGTGCAATAGACTTGAAAGAATTTGGAATGATCACTTAATTCGGATTGAGTTATCTTACGACAATAGATCATATGTCATTATCGAGATGTCGCCTTATGAGATCATTAAGGGAAGACAATGTCGATCTCCCTTATGTTAGGATGAAGTTGTAGAGCGCAAGATGCTCGGACCCGCAGTAGCCCAAAGGACCAAGGATATGATAGATCTAATCAGAGGACGGCTGGTAGTAGCCCAAGATGGTCATGATAAGTATGTTGATTTGACACGAAAGAATAAAGAGTATGAAATAGGGGACCTAGTAATGTTATAGGTATCCCTTGGAAAGGATTGATGAGGTTCGGAAAGAAAGGAAAGCTAAGTCTACAATTTGTTGGACCCTTGGATATATTAAGACGTTTGGGAAGTTAGCATATGAGCTAGCCCTAACCCCGAACATGTAGCAGGTCGTAACGTGTTTCACGTATCAATGTTAAGGAAGTGTAATTCAGATGCCAGATAAATAGGGGCATATGAGCGCATAGATATGCAACCCGACGTAACCTATATGGAGCAACCAGGAAGGGTTATAGAGTGAAAAGGAACGAGTGCTTAGGAGAAGGGTTATCAAACTAGTAAGAGTTTGATGGTAGAACCACAATGTGGGAAAATTGACTTGAGAGTTAGAAAGTGCAATACTAAGAAAGTATCCCTATTTATTTCTATCCGATTCCGGGACGGAATCCTTTTAAGGAGGAGAGACTGTAATAACCCCAATTTTTGGAAATTTTTGAAACCCTTATGAATAGTGTTTTTGCTGAATGAGAAAACTGTTCATGCCACGCTATGTAGGGGTTCTGTTATTGATCTTATGGGATATTATTAGTACTCTATGTGGTATATAAGTGTATGTAAAGATCGTCAGAATCCAATTCTGAACACTTTGATTTTTTCCGGAAATCCACTAGATACGGAGAGAATTGAGTATAAGGTAACAGGATAAAAAGGATTTAAATTAAAGGATTATAAGAGAGGATCATAAAAGGAATACAATATATCGAGAAAGGTTAAGGGAACCTAAGTAATAAGATCCCGGGTATGATCCCTCAAACGATAAACGAAAACGAAAGTTAAGCGAACCGTATAACAGATCAGCGGTCATTAGGCAAACGATTAGGAAGTTAATCAAAGGGATTAGTGGGAATGATGTCATCCAACCAATAGAAAGAGGACAAGGAGGGGAGGATTACATCACGAGGATGACATAGGCATGACAAGAAAGGAAGGAGATGTGGTGACTTTTTAACCACACAAAACCAAGGGCAACTAGGTAATTCACTAAAGCAAACAACAAAAATCAACCAACCAAGCAAATCATTTCATTTCACCAAGCAAAACACAAAAATATCTCTTCTTCTTCTTCAAGCTCTCGGGTTTTTTCTTAAAAAATGAAAGTCCAAGCTCCTCCACTTACTATTTAGCAAGGTAATTATCTAAGCTTCCCCATGGATAGTTACATACTTCTTATAAGTTTAAGCTTCTAATTCCAAGCCAATCTTTTTCTATAAATCATGAAAGAAGATGGTGAATAGTGTTTTCAAGAACTAAAATTTGTGTTCTTGAAGTTTTGTTTAGATTAAGCTTGGATAAGGGCTTTAAAGGTGATTCCAAGCCATTCTCTTGATTCTCCACTCTCCAAGGAAGGTATAAACTACAAACCCTAGCTTTAGTTTTGAGTAATTAGGATTGAATGTGTTTGATATAGCATATGTGAAGCATGATGCTTGATTGGTTGAAGTTTGGTTGAGTTTGTAGAGATTAGTTGGTTTTGTTGCATTGTTGGAGTTGTAAATCTTGGTAATTAGTTAAAGAACCTAAGTAAAGCTTTTAGTTCATGTGAGGAATAAGTATAAATGGTTAATGTGGATTTGTTGGGGCTGTTATGATGTGGTTTGGAGGGATATTGGTTGTATGATTGATTTGGGGTTGATTTGTGGTTGGTATTGAATGGTTTAAAATTGGGAAAACGCGTAAACATAGCCGTCGTAACGTCCGATTTTCTTTAGACTGTTTTTGTGCATAACATTAGGACCCGAGAACCCCCTGCTAGTTTATGACCACTGCCATGTTTAGATAGCTCATGTTACGAGCTTCGTTTTGATATGTAGTTCGTTCGATTCCGATGCACGGTTTAGGAGAAACGACCGTTTCAGGTAACGGCGTTTCGCGAACGAAACTTTTCCCCTCGCCTTACTTTGAAACATAGATTAAAGACCAAAAAGGGTTAATTAATGTATGAAACATTTATGGTAAGTGTGTTAGGCAGTTGGTAAGACACTCGCGAAGGAATCGCTTTAAAACTCATAAAGGTTAAATTATTAAAAATGGTGGAGCCGAGGGTACCCGAGTGGCTTAAGCGAATCAGTGAGCGCAAAACAAGCGTTAGAGTCTAAGTTAGTTAAAGTATAGATTTACAAGTGACTTTGGTTTAATTCCAACTTACTTGTTGTTTATAGGTTACCAGACTCGTCCCGAGCCATTCGTAACCCCAGTCGCTCAGGCAAGTTTTCTACCCGTTATACTGTTGTTGTGATGTAAATATATGTATATGCATTATCTTGTGATATTGCATGATTGTTATTAGCAAATTTTGCGATATATTGGAGCATGCTAATATGGTATATATGCATGTCTGTTTCGTAATCTGGTTATCTATCTGTTGATTTCAATGCTTATAGTTGCATAATACCTATGCTAGAAATAAGCAAGTAGTTGCGTATACCCTTAGTATAGGGGATAAAAGGTGAACATATTTCTAAACCGGGAGTCGATGTTCCCAAGTATATATATATATATATATTTATTTATTTATATATATATATATGGATATAGTTTTTAAAACTATTAATCGAATAAGGTTTATTCGATAACTTTAACTTTATTTTATTATTGAATATTATTTCGAATATTATTCGAAGGCGTATGACTCCTTTACATTATTTATTGAATATTATTTGAATATTCATTTGAGGATCTATGACTCCGATTATTTGCTGAGATATATTCTTTATTTTATTAAAGAATAAGGTGTCGATAATCAAACTTATTTTTGATTATTCAAATAAAGATATTACTTTCGTATAAGTATATCTTTGATTATTTGCTATTCATTTCAAGTATAAGTTTTAATACTTCTACTTCAATTATTTTATATAGATTATTTTTTATGGGAATATTATTTAAATAATAATATTCAGACATTTTCTAAATATTCTGGGGACTGATTTACTTCATTAAATCAGTTTTACTCCAAACACTATTTAAAGTGTTTTCGAGTCTTTAAAATGATTTTCAAAAGTTAGAGCGGATCCCAAAACTATTTTTATATTTAAGATCTTCCTTTTAAAAAGGGGATTTAAATACTCGCTCAAAACCTGGGGGATCCGACTCGGTGGTGTGTTTTATATTCGCAACAAGGTTGCTGTCTTGGTAAAAGAGTTTTTGATTACTTACCCAATATTCGGGAAGTAAAATTCTTGGAACAAGTTAATCCATTAACAGGCATCGCCTGGGAAATATCGGTGAGTTTTCCTTTCCAACTAGGTACGACTTCTTGGTGGAGCCGTATCAACAAGTTTCTACTTGGGGAAAGGGGGAAACGAGCTTTACGTTTCAGAGTCATGGATTTCATCTGAACTAGGAGTGGCGTAAGTGGTCGAGTAGCGCCGGCCCAGCCTTATTATATTGGCCCAAATGGCCTGGAAGTTCCGCTAAGGCGGTCCATTCCTTAGGAGTTCAGTGTTCGGTTGACAAGTAAATCCGACAGGTTCTCCTCTACATGTAGAAAATGGTGGGGTTGTACTACTACGACTGATCATCGTAAGTGGTCTTCCTGGCGCGGCAAACTCCCGTAATGAGTTCATCATCCAATTGGATATTTCTGCAACACTACCCAAAGCACTTCGATAGAAAGGCTACGGTTGGGCGATTGTTGAGTGTTGGCAGGGTCAAGTTTTCAAAATAATGTTTGCATCAAATGAAGTATCTCATAACTTCATTTTATTTTGATGATATTTTAAAGGTTGAATCTATTCAAGTATTATCTTGTAGTCTCGTCTATGTGATGAACTTTGGAAACTAATTATAACTTGAATGGTGGTAGTTCAAGTAGTATTTGGAAAAGATATAAGTATATTGGAGTATTTTGTAACTTCATCTTTTAAACTTATATCTAGTAAATGATTATCTTATGCATGACAAAGATTTTCAGAAAAACGTTGAGACAAGGTTAGATATATGAGATCACCTTGCAACGATATTTTTTTTATACAGTTATACACTGGGACTTTGTGTATATTATGCATGGAAGAGGACTTCCAATATTTTGAAAAGTATATATGTATATATACTGAATATTTTGCGACTTCATCGCATTAAGATATCAAACTCGGTTCATTTCTTTTGACCAAGACTTTCATGAGTATTATGAGTAGGCTCATATATTGTAAATCATTATACATATTATTTTGGTGGGCTTGCTGCTCACCCTTGCTTTATTTCTTCATCACACAACAACAGTTATGAAAGATGGCCAGACTCCAGCAGACCCAGCGCAAGCGCGTGGGAAGCGTCCTGCGTCTTCCCGTTGATGTTGTAGCTGCTATAGCTGCAGAGGTAGATCTATTGTAGATCAGACCATCTACTTTTGAGAATCAATTATGTATAATTATAACTTGTGGCAGATAATGGCAATTAACTGTAAATTTATCAAGTAATCATTTTGGGTTGTAATAACTTTTAAATTGTGGATTCAAAGACTTGTACTTATTTAAATTTCATCTCTGAGAATATAACGGGTTGTGGTGTGTGTTAGTGTAGGGTCACAGCATAAGGTTATTTATTAATTAAGTGAAGTGATATTGTGGAAAGAAAGACCGTGACGACCCGGATCCCCGACCCCGGATCTGGGGGTGTTACATGATTCTCTAGGATACCATAATCCTAGATCAGCTGTTCCTTTAAGATACTTAAAGATTCTTTTTACAGCTGTTAAGTGAGGTTCTCTTGGATCTGCTTGAAATCTTGCACAAAGACAGGTAGCAAACATGATATCTGGTCTACTAGCAGTTAGATAGAGAAGTGAGCCAATCATACCTCTGTAATCAGTAATATCTACTGAATTACCAGTATCCTTATCCAGTTTTGTTGCAGTGGCCATGGGAGTGGATGCACTTGAACAGTCTTGCATTCCAAATTTCTTCAGCAAGTTTCTGGTGTACTTAGATTGACAAATAAAAGTTCCTTCTTCACTCTGCTTGACTTGAAGGCCCAGAAAATAACTGAGTTCTCCCATCATACTCATCTGATATCTTGACTGCATTAGTTTGGCAAACTTTTTGCAAAGTTTGTCATTTGGAGACCCAAAAATAATATCATCAACATAAATCTGGATCAAAAGTAAGTCCTTGCCATGGTTGAGATAGAACAGTGTTTTGTCAATAGTTCCTCTGTTGAATCCACTTTCCAGAAGAAACTGAGCTAAAGTCTCATACCATGCTCTAGGAGCTTGCTTAAGTCCATAAAGTGCTTTATCAAGCCTGTAGACATAATCTGGATGTTTGGAATCTACAAAGCCTGGAGGTTGTTCAACATATACTTCCTCTTCCAATTCTCCATTGAGAAAAGCACTTTTCACATCCATTTGAAAGACAGTAAACTTTTTGTGAGCAGCATAAGCCATGAATATCCTTATGGCTTCTAACCTAGCAACTGGAGCAAATGTTTCATCATAGTCAATTCCCTCCTGTTGAGAATATCCTTTTGCAACCAGCCTTGCCTTGTTCCTTACAATTATGCCATCACTGTCAGTTTTGTTTCTGAATACCCACTTTGTACCAACAACCGATCTATTCTTAGGTCTTGGCACTGAGGTCCAGACTTTGTTTCTTTCAAATTCATTCAACTCTTCCTGCATTGCTTGCACCCAATCAGCATCTTGAAGAGCTTCTTCCACTTTCTTTGGCTCAGACTGAGAGAGAAAAGAATTGTAAAGACATTCATTCGAAGTACCTGTTCTAGTTCTGACACCTGCCTCAGGATTTCCAATTATCAAATCAGGTGTATGTGATTTTGTCCACTTCCTTGCAGATGGAAGATTTTCTCTAGAACTGGATGCTCCCCCATGATTCATGCTGTCTTCGGTTTCATTTTCTGATGCTCCCCCTGAAACTATGCTCTCTGAGTTGGATCCTTCAGTATTTAGATTTTCAGTACTGTCAGTACTTGGCTTATCAGAACTTGATGAATCAGAATTTGAAGAGCCAGATGTATGTTCTGATGCTTCTTGAGATGTGATAATATCTTGAGTATGCTCCCCCTGCATTGGTGCATCTTCCTTTGACGTAGTCACCACAGTTTCAATAACATCAGAGTTTAATCCATCAGAATTTACAGTATCAGGACTTAGACTGTCAGGACTTGAGGTATCAGAATATGAATCTTCATTTTCAAATCTCAGCTGATCATGATCAATGCAATCTTCAAGTCCAGTGATCTTCTTGTCATCAAAAGAGACATTGATAGATTCCATGACCACTTTTGTTCTCAAATTATAGACTCTGAAGGCTTTTGTAGAAAGTGGATATCCAACAAAGATTCCCTCATCAGCTTTTAGATCAAACTTGGATAGCTGTTCAGGATGAGTCTTGAGAACAAAGCACTTACATCCAAATACATGAAAGTATTTGAGATTTGGCTTCTTGTTCTTCACCATCTCATATGGTATTTTTCCATGCTTGTTTATGAGTGTTGCATTTTGAGTAAAACAAGCAGTCTGCACAGCTTCAGCCCAGAAATAGGTTGGAAGCTTTGCTTCTTCAAGCATTGTTCGTGCAGCTTCAATGAGAGTTCTATTCTTCCTTTCAACAACTCCATTTTGCTGTGGAGTTCCAGGAGCAGAAAATTCCTGCTTTATTCCATGATTTTTGCAGAACTCTTCCATTATCAGATTCTTGAATTCAGTACCATTATCACTCCTCAAAATTTTCACAGAATCATTGATCAATTTATCCAGATGTTTGACATGATCAATCAGGATAGATGCAGTTTCACTTTTTGTGTGCAAGAAATACACCCATGTGTATCTGGTGAACTCATCTACTATGACCAACGCATATTTCTTCTTTGCAATAGACATGACATTCACTGGACCAAATAGATCAACATGAAGTAGATAATAAGGCTCAAGAATTGATGATTCAGTCTTGCTCTTGAACGAAGATTTTCTTTGTTTAGCCTTCTGACATGAGTCACAAAGACCATCAGGAACAAACACTGATTTTGGCAGTCCTCTCACAAGATCTTTCTTGATTAGTTCATTTATCTTGTTGAAGTTTAAATGAGAGAGTTTCTTGTGCCAATTCCAGCTTTCTTCAGTTGAGGCTCTACTCACTGAACAGATTGCAGAACCATCAGAACTTGTTGAAAGCTTAGCTTCATAAATGTTACCACGCCTGAATCCCTTCAGAACAATTTTTTCTTTAGATTTACTAACTATTTCACAATATTCTGCAAAGAAATCAACATGATAACCTCTGTCACAGATTTGACTTATACTCAGTAAGTTGTGTTTAAGTCCTGAGACCAGAGCTACATTTTTAATGATGACATTCCCAAGATTGATATTGCCATATCCCAAAGTTTTTCCAATGTTGCCATCTCCATAAGAAACACTTGGGCCAGCTTTCTCCACAAAGTCTGATAGCAGGGCCTTATTTCCAGTCATATGTCCTGAACATCCACTGTCCAGAACTAAAATATTTTTCCTGTTGTCTTGCAATCAAAAAGACCACTAATTATTAGTTTTAAGGACCCAGACTTGCTTGGATCCTTTGGCCTTTTTAGGTTTGTTAACATTTGCAGCGGATTTAGCATCAGATTTTATGTTAACAGTTTTCTTATCAGAACTTATACTACCAGACTTTGAATCAGAACTTACACTAGAAGGAACAACAGAAACATTCTTTAAAGAAGGTTTTATTTGATAATAATCATAGTACAAACTATGATATTCCTTACAAGTATAAATGGAATGCCATAAACTACCACAATGAAAACAAGGATTTTGTGGTTTGTATCTAACAGACTGACTCTTAACTCCTGATTTTGAAGATAAGGAGTTAATATTCTTATTCTTCCTGCAAAAAGAAGCCAGATGGTTAGAACTTCCACAGTTATGACACGCTTTCCTAGGAGCATCAGGAACAGATTTATAGTTATTGCTTTTATTCACACCTTCCTTTCCATTCCTGTTTTTCCTAGGTGATTTTACCTTGTTTGCATTCTTAACATCTTTCAGCTTATGCTTAAGCTGCTTCTTTGTCATTAAGCCTATGTTAACTTCAGCTGTCTTTTCCTGTTTTAGTTTGTCAGAAGCTAATTCCTTTTTAACTTCTGATTTCTCATTTTCAGATTTTTCAGTTACAAACTTAACAGGTTTTAACTTCGGCTTTTGCTTATCAACAGGCTTAATTTCTACAGTTCCTTTTTCATTTTTATTTTCTCCATAACCTAAGCCCTCTTTCCAGTTTCCACTGCTTAGCAAATTTTGAGTTGTTTTGCCAGAGTTAGTCCAAGTTCTGATAATCTCTCTCTCCTTTTCTAACTCAGTTTTTAGAGATTCATTCATTTTTAGCACTTCATCCCTAACATAAAAAGCATCATCTCTATCCTTCTGAGTTTGATGGAACATGACTAACTCTTTTTCTAAGAAATCATTTCTTTTCCTAAAAGCAAGATTTTCAGAAGTTAATCTTTCACATGTTAAAGTTTGATCTCTATAACTAACAAACATGGTTTTAAGATATCTTCTCAACTCATTAATATCATCAGTATGAAAAGCATAAGTAGTCTGAGGTACCTTTATTTCAGCAGCTTCAGAACTGCTCTCAGAACTTGATTTATCAGTATTTACCATCAATGCATAGTTCTCCTCACTTTCAGAGTCTGAGGTGTCTGTCCAGCTTTTCTGCTTTGTGACAAGAGCTTTGCCTTTGTCACTCTTGGTCTTCTTGCAATCAGGAGATATGTGGCCTTTCTCACCACAATTATAACATTTAACATTAGCGTAATCTCCTCTGTCAGACTTTCCTCCTCTTCCTTCAGATCTTCTGAAATTCTTCTTATCAGAACTTATGCCTTTTCTGGAAAACTTCTTTCCCTTCCTGAACTTCCTGTATGCAATCTTTGTGATTCCTTTCACCATAAGAGCACACAGCTTCATCATCTCCTCATCAGCATCAGTTTCAGGCAAGCTTTCAGAATCTGAGTCATCATCACTCTCAGAACTTGATGACTCAGTATCAGACTTTATGATAAGAGCTTTACCCTTGTCTTTCTTTGAGGAAGGTGGTTTGGGGGATTCCTCTTCAGCCTTGAGAGCAACTGTCCTTGACTTTCCTCCTTTCCTCTTGCTTCTTTGTTCCATCTCAAGTTCATGAGTCTTGAGCATTCCATAGATTTCATCAAGAGTTGTTTCATCAAGATTGTAGTTGTCTCTTATTGTTGTTGCCTTCAAATCCCAACATTCAGGAAGAGCTAACAGGAATTTAAGGTTTGTTTCTTCAAGATCATACTCCTTATTTACTAATGACAAGTCATTCAAGAGTTTGACAAATCTATCATATACATCAGTCAATGACTCATTAGTCCTAGAGTCAAAGTGTTCATACTCTTGAGTGAGTATTGTCTTCCTGTTCTTCTTAACTGTTTCAGTTCCTTGACACCTTGTCTCCAGTGCATCCCATATCTCCTTAGCAGTCTTGCAGTTGATTACCCTGTTTGACATTACATTATCAATGGCACTATGCAATAAGTGTCGTACCTTGGCATCCTTAGCAATAGATGCTATATCTTCAGCAGTGTAATCACTCTTTTCCTTTGGTACGGTCATTGCTGCTTCACCTGCAACTACAACAGCGAGCTTGGTAGGTTTGTGAGGCCCTTCCTTGATTCTATCAAGGTATTCTGGATATGTTGCTTCCAGAAACATGGTCATCCTTACCTTCCATATGGGATATTCAGATGGTCTCAATATGGGAACTCTGATAGTCTCATATCGACTCTGAGTTGATGTCTTTGATGATTCCTCAGTTTTGGTAGGCTTAGTTGGAGTTTCTGTGTCAGACATGATTGTGTTTGGATCTTTAACTGTATGTGTGTTAACAGAAAGCTCTGATACCACTTGTTAGGTCACACTTTCACTGTAGAGGGGGTGAATACAGTGTTTATTACAATCAAATCAAACTTCAAGAACTTATGTAACAGAAAACAAACTTTATTGAAACAATAAACTCTGTTACAATCTGGAACTGTTATCTCTCAGTGATGAACAAAATATCACGAGAGCTGCTAGGGTTACAGAAAATAATATTCTCGATAATGATAACACTTATAGTGTAAACCCTATGTCTGTGTTTATATACTACACAGTTACAAGATAATCGCTAATTGATATGGAATATAATTCTGCTTCCTAATATATATCAATCAGATATCTTCTATTCCAAGTATTCCATTCTTCACGGAATTCCTTCTTCATGCATATCTCTTCTTATGTTTATCTTGATCTTCTTAACTTCAATCAGCTACTGTCCTTATCTGATCGTCCTTCAGCACTTAAGTTCTGATATCTATCTCCTGATAACATAAGTACTGATATCCCTTAAGTTCTGACTTCCAGTATAAGTACTGATCAACAGTTAAGTACTGATTTGTTCTGTTCAAATAAGATCTGAAATCTAAACATAAAACATATTAGCCATGACATTATCAAATATATCTAACAAAATGTTTACCCAAAAAATCATTCAAATTAAAAAAATAATTATAATTATGCTCCTGTGATGGGTGTAAAGTAGTAAAGTTGCTTGTAAGCCACTAGAGTTTGGCTATAAAATATTTGAATTCAGCTCGATAATAATCGAATGAGCTTGAACTCGAGCTATTCGAATTCTTTACGGAGTACTAAATTCGAATTACTCGGCTCGTAAAGTTCACGAGTCTTGTCGGACCTTTACTATGTTTATTTTTTTAACTTAAATACTTTTTAAAATAAATATTTAATATTTATTTATATTTTATATATTTAATATAATCGAACTCCAGCCAAACCTATCATATTTCGAGTTTTTGTCAATATTTGGTGAAATTGATTCCAGTTTTCAAGCCGAAGTTTAGCCTATCGAATTTTTTACGACCCGAATTTCGAGCTTGAAATTTAAGGCTTGATTAAACTTGAGTTTCGAACTCGAACATTTTTTATCGAGCCTGACAGTGGACTCGACTCGGCTCGATTATACCCATAGCTTTGGTGCACGAGTATAAAGTTAGTATATCGAAGTGAGTTAATCCTCAAGTCTCAAAAATTGATAAATTATTATTGTATGGATTATTATCAACAAATTATTTATTTAATTTATGAATTTTTTTATAATTAAAATAATAATTATAATCCTGTTGTTGTATATGACTATAAGAGTTAATTACCCATGTTTTGATTGACATTATTTTATACGAGAATTAAATTATATAATTTAGCCACCAAATATAGAGAAATAAGCATGCAGATCAATACTTAATGTTATAAAAATATAAACAACTTGGCTTCTAACTCAATTGATTGAAGTCATTTTTTTTTGCATAAAATGGGTCATGAGTTCAATTTTTTATGCCAACAATAATTTTTCATATTAATTTAAATATGGGGGTAAAATAATAATTTTAAATTAAATATTTGCCCAAAAATATCTTGTTGCAGTATTATATTTATAAGAGATTCTCGCCTAGCTAGATATCATAAGGGTTACATATCATAAGGGTTATAGCATAATATCTTGCTGATCGGTATTGCGATATCAATTTCAAATGAATAATTACAGGCTTAAAAATAAAACATTCAAAATTGCATACATTAAATTAATGATTGAAAATAACACCCAAAACGGAAGTTTGTAAGTGGTCTAAAATGGTGTATTCAATTCATATTTTAGAGGATTTATAACAATTCATTAATTTTGAATAATTGTTACTGATTTTAATTGTACACGAATTTTAACGAAATTATTAAATAAATTTCGTAAAATTTTACTGACTTGACTAGTGATATATACAAATCTATCAAAATCTATTGGATTTTGCTTAGATTTCTGAAAACATAAAATACACTATCAAATCCATCAAAATCTACAATTTTATAAAATATAAAAAAATTCATGGACTTTTGAATACCATCTGATTTTAATAGATTTTTAAAATTCAAATTGAATTTCACCAGATTTTAATGGAATTTTTAAAATCTAAATTGAATATTACCAGATTTTAAAAGAATTTTTTTAATCCCTATTGAATAACATAAGATTTTAAAAGATTTTTTAAAATCTAAATTGAATATTCTAGAAATTTCAAAAACTAAAAAAATCATTTAAAATCCTAATCGAATACACTGCTCTAAATGTTCCTCGATGTAGCGAAATTTAAAATAACCAAAACACAATATAATGTAGGGCTAATTTTTTATTTTTAAAAAAATTGACCAAAACGTGACTTGGTATGATGTTTTGCACTTAGCAAATTAAAAAATAATAATAATAAGGTAAAGACGCTACACAATGGAGCATTTTTTCCGAACATTATACGATCTTCTGCTTCTGTTTCTGATAGCTATATATTGTGTCATTTTAAATATTTTCTCTCAGATTGTGCAATATATACATGGCCGGTACTTAAGTAAGGTGAACAATACGAACTTTCGGACACCACACCCACGAGGGGCACCAAAACTTTCTATACATGTATATAGGATTAATAGAAAAAAAATATAAATATTTTTATATCTCTTAGAAGTAATGAAAATATCGATTTTAACCATAAATTTCAATAAATAAAGTCACATATTTTTACTGTTGATCCTTCTTATGATGTATTAACAACACAAATCTACTATATATTTACAAACCATGTCTCTAATCTACTAATTAGCTAAAAGAGTGAGAAGATTGTAATTGAGGGAGCAAGAGAAATAAATTGAGATAGATACAAGAAAGATTTGATATTTTGTCATCTCTAACTGACTACTAACTACTACATTCTATTTTTATATTTTGTGGGATAGGTCGGCTTTATTATCATGATGAGCTTGTATTATTTAGTTATTCGTGACAAATTTTGAGTTCATGATTCTCTCTTCCTTGCTATTCTGTACACATAATTCCCACAAGTAATCTTATCATTAACAAAATTTTAAAGAAATTACGATTATGTAAACTTAAATAATGATTTTTATAAGGAAACTCAATACATATTCGTTAATTTTACCATCAACTAAGAAACGGTTTTGGAGAAATTCGATTAAAATCGGCAATTTTCAGGTCAGTTTTCGACGATTCAAACACAAGATTGGCGGTGAAAGAGAACGAAAAGTTGTTCACTTTGTGGAGAAGGATCTGAATGAAGGAAGAAGAAAGAAGATATAAAGTCTCGTATTCACGTGAGGAACTGCTGATGGGGAAGAAGAAGTGGCAGAACTTCGAGAACCTGACTTTACTTTAATACTTTGAAGTATACGTTTGCTTTTAATTGGATACAATAAGACAGTGACAGTAGAATAAGCTTAGTGTTCATTGGATACAATAAGACAGTGACAGTAGAATAAGCTTAGTGTTTATTGAGTAAGTAGTTAATTTATATTTTTATTATTTTGATTCAAAAGTTAAATAAATTTATTTTATAAAAGATCAAAAGAATGATAAGTTAGGTGATAGTACATGCAGCTTCTGCAAGGATCAGGCCCGAACTCCTACTCAATCCAGTCCCGCACACCACTAGTCTTAACTGGGCCTGTCCCGCACACCACTAGTCCTAACTGGGCCAGTCCCGCAAGCCCAACCTTGGGAGGTCCCAGCACGTGAGGCACATGCCAAAGTACGTGATAGGGACAACTGTCACTCATCAACCATGGGAATAATCAAGGCACGTGACAGAAGATCCTCAGAACATTCCATAACCAGTCCCGTCCCGACACGTGTAAAGCATCCACTCCAGCCAGGTGCCCTTTGGTCCTATAATCGACGACTGCGATTAAAAGGTACCAACCCCAAAACCCTACCCTAGGGCTATAAATAGTCCAAGAAGGAAAAGCTTTGGGGTTAATCTCTCTCTTACACTCATATACACACACAACCACCTCTCATTCATATCTATCTTCATCTTCCCCAAAAGCGAGTTCTTACTCTCACACCGGAGGCGCCGCGAGACCAAACCCCCCTTCCGGTGTTATTTTGTAGGAGCCCCACGATGGCTACACCTCCACAACGTAGGAGAATTCAGGCACGGCGACGAAGGAGTAGCCCCGCCACCAGAAGTTATCATTTGGCGCTAGAAGAAGGGGCTCTCCATCCTTGGGCCTCGGTGCCCCTGGATTCACCTTCATCGACAAACTCTTTAAAGAGTCCATTTCCTTCACTTGTAAAAACCCAAGCAACCAAACTCTCACATAAATATGAATGTTATTTATTTAAGCCACATTTGTGTGTGCTCGTTACTTTAGGCCACGTTTGTGTGAGCCCTATTTCGTTGATTTATGACGCGTTTGTGTGCACTTTCGCTAGTCTTTGTTGTTTTAGAACTTAGATTTTGCTTTAGTTCGCATATAGCCTTTGTGTCCTAGAGCCCATCTGTGTTCATTCTACCATATTAATTAACCAATCCCATAAGATTGCTTGAATTAGTCCCAAAAAGCTATTGTTATTATTCTGGATAATTTTTGCAATTTTCGTAAAGAAACCTTAGATCGATATTTTTAGTTGGATATTTTTGTTAGTTGTTGTTATTATTGGTATCTTTGAGACAATGACAAGAGCAGGGAAGCATACCTCCGGAAGACCCTCTGCTAGCACTCAGATCCAGGAGCCAGACCACTCCGGAAAGCTACTGGCAAAGTCCAGGACTAAGAGAGCCCGTAGAGATCCCACTCCAGAACTCATTTATGATGAAAAAGATGAGGATAAGCAGAAGGACCTAAAGGATTTGATCTATGAATTGCAAAGAAAGATGGACAAGGACTCCGGAGTGGAAATTGGGGAAACTCTAACTCCTTTCAGCCACTCCTTAGAGGCCATCCCCCGACAGTGGGACCTAAAACACTACAATTTTGATTCGTTTGATGGTTTGGGAGACCCGGAAGAGCACCTGAATTATTTTGAGCAGATCGCTCAAATATACTACTACAACGACTTAACGAAATCTAGGTTCTTCGCTTCAATGCTCAAGGGAGGGGCACAGAGGTGGTTCAGCAGGATTCCCTCCCGGAGCATCCATAATTGGAAAGAGTCCCGCGCAGCCTTCCTTCGACGATTTTGAGCAAACAAGACACACGAAAGATGGAAAGGTATAAGGAGAAGACTAGGGAGAAGACCAGGGAGCATTTCAGTAAGAAGTCAAGAGTCAAAAACTTCCAAGTTAGAGACCTGATTCTTCGAGACACAAAAACATCAGATCCAATAGCCACTGGAAAGCTAATGCCCAAATGGGAAGGACCATACAAGGTCAAAGAAGTCCTAAGACCAGGGACTTACAAACTGCTAAACATGAACGGCTCAGAGGTCCCCAATACTTGGCATGGACTAAGGCTAAGGAAATACTACCAATAGGAAAAAGCAAACAAAGCAACAAAAATCTTGTAGCCAATATAGCAAACAACCAGTTTGTTTTTCCTTATATTTATGAATGAAATCTCAGCTTAATGAAAAGCATTTTTTTACATTATATCTATTAAACACAACCAAAAAGCAACCACTAGTCCGTACAAAATATTAGTCAGGACTAGAGCAAACATATTTACTTAGAATTATTTTTCAAAGTAAAACATCATACACTAGTCCGGACAAACTATTAGTCAGGATTAGAGCAAAAATATTTACTTAGAATAATTTTTGAAGTAAAACAACCACCACTAGTTCAGACAAAATATTAGTCAGGACTAGAGCAAACATATTTACTTAGAATTATTTTTCTAAGTAAAACATCATACACTAGTCCAGATAAACTATTAGTCAGGACTAGAGAAAACATATTTACTTAGAATTATTTTCTTCTAAGTAAAATAACCACTAGTCCGTACAAAATATTAGTCAGGACTAGAGCAAATATATTTACTTAAAATTATTTTCTAAGTAAAACAACCACCACTAGTCCGGACAAAATATTAGTCAGGACCAGGGCAAACATATTTACTTAGAATTATTTTTTCTAAGTAAAACAGCCACCACTAGTCCGGAAAAAATATTAGTCAGAACTAGAGCAAACATATTTACTTAGAATTATTTCTCTAAGTAAAACATCATACACTAGTCCCGACAAACTATTAGTCAGGACTAGAACAAATACATTTACTTAGAATTATTTTTTCAAAGTAAAACAACCACCACTAGTACGGAAAAAATATTAGTTAGGACTAGAGCAAACATATGTACTTAGAATTATTTTTCTAAGTAAAACATCATACACTAGTCCGGAAAAACTATTAGTCAGTACTAGAGCAAACATATTTACTTAAAATTATTTTTCTAAATAAAATATCATACACTAGTCCGGACAAACTATTAGTCGGGACTGAGCAAACATATTTACTTAGAATTATTTTGTTCTAAGTAAACCAACTACCACTAGTCCGGACAACATATTATTCAGGACTAGAGCAAATATATTTAATTAGAATTATTTTTTCTAAGTAAAACAACCACCACTAGTCCGGAAAAAATATTAGTCAGGACTAGGGCTAACATATTTACTTAGAATTATTTTTTCTAAGTAAAACAGCCACCACTAGTCTGGACAAAATATTGGTCAGGACTAGGGCAAACATATTTACTTAGAATATTTTTTTCTAAGTAAAACAACCACCACTAGCCGAAAAAAATATTATTCAGGACTAAGGCAAACATATTTACTTAGAATTATTTTTTCTATGTAAAACAACCACCACTAGTTCGGACAAAATATTAGTCAGGACTAGGGAAAATATATTTACTTAGAATTTTTTTCTAAGTAAAACAGCCACCACTAGTCCGGATAAAATATTGGTCAGGACTAGGGCAAACATATTTACTTAAAATAAATTTTTTAAGTAAAATAGCCACCACTAGCCCAGACAAAATATTAGTCAGGACTAGGGAAAACATATTTACTTATAATTATTTTTCTATGTAAAGCAACAACCAATAGTCCGGACAAAACATGTCAGGACTACAAAAAACAACTAAACTTAGAGAAAATTTTCTAAGGCAAACACAGCATAGAAAAAACAAACAAAAGCAAACAAAAGCAAACAAAAGCAAACTAAAGCAAATAAACCATAATTAACCGGACCAAGTGGGCCTGGACAAACACAAGTATCAAAATTATATCATAGATATCAGTCTAAAACATCAACTTCAGAATCAAAAATTAAGAATTCAAATATGAATCTACAATTCCGGAGCATTTGGCAGAAGGAAGCTAGGACAAGGACCATCGAAGGGCTCCGGATCACCGAGTCCAGCTTCGATATTCTGCTTGGCCTTAATGAATTCATCAACAAAACTATCCCAGTTTGCCTCTGAATTAGGCTTGATATGCTTCTCGGCAATTACCCAGCAACGACCGATCTCCGGAGCCCCAGCATTCGCAATCGCCCTGTCATACTCTTCGGACTTCTTATGCGCCTCAATGACCTCCGACTCTTGCTTTACGGACGACAACTGCTTCTGGAGATCAACCAACTCCGATTTCAGATCAGCAACTTCCTTCTCAGCAGTCTCAGCCCAGGTCGTAACTTCCGCAAGGTGCTTGTTTAGCCCGGACATAGAAGTATCCTTAACAATGATCTGATCCTTCAGCTCCCCAATCTCAGTATTCTTATCAGCAATGGTAGTCCGGGACCTTTTCAACTCATTGTAGGACAGGGATGTAGCTCCTGCCATGTATCCCCCAAGCTATAAAAAGGAAAATATAAATCTCAGAGAAATTTATAAGGCAAAAAACAAAAGAAACGGGAAAACCAAAGAAAGATTATGCACCTGCCTCAAAGACGAGTACACTCCTTCATAGTGGCATCAAAGTCGGAGGCATTCATCTCCTTCCAATCAGCCGGTGAGGGAATCTCAGCCATAAACCGGGTAACTTTCAGATCCAGCCCCAGACTACTCTTCTCCAGCCTCTCCTCTTCAAGACCATTCTCATCCACTCCGGACTCAACATTTACATAATGCTTTTCAGACCGGGGAGGCTTTGTCCCAACATTTCGGAGCCTCTTCCTCCTCCAACCACCATCCACTTCAGGAACCTCCCCCAAATGCTCTACCTCCTCTAGATTCTCAAACTCATCTCCGAGCTCAACATCATCATCCTTCTCCGGAGCCCTCTGCTGTTCCCCGGATTCCGGTCTGGAAACCGCGTTACATTGAGACCCTTCCTCCGGAGCAGGGTTAGATCCGGAACCTGCAACAGAAGCCTTCTTCGAAACTTTGAAAGCAGTCACCAACCCTTTCAAAGCATCACTATAAGCAGAAGACGACATGTCCGGATTGAAGTAAGGTAAACCTGCCAAAGAAGAAACAAGCAAAACTATAAACACAAGTCATAGTCCGGATCCAACAAAACACTTACATCCTAGCCGATGCATAGTCCCATGAATTATAAAGGTGTCTCGGGTCAGCTGAATACCCAAACATTCACAAAAAGAGAAAACCAACCGAATTGCATCTCCCCGGAGAGTGGCTCGAGGGAACCTAGTCCGGAATCCCTCATGAGCAATATGAGGAAGATACCGCAAGTCCAGACCCCTCAGCATAATTAACTCCCCGTTCCAGTACTTTAAGAAGGACTGTTGGATAACTGGCCTATAAGAAGAACCATAGCCTCACTCCGAAGCCCGAAATCGAAGCTCATAGAGCGGCAACTGGCTAGACCTAACTAAACTAAATATATGGTGCCACAACCTGAATGTAGGCTACACCTTGAACTGGTTGCAGCAAGCAATGAACCAAGTCATCCAATTTATCCCATTGGGGGTTATCTGCATCGGAGACAACTGGTATTCATATTTACAAAGATGCTTCAGAAAAAGGTGCCAATGCGGATTCCATCCGGAGCGCAGATGCTCCAGCCACACCGGAACGAAACCATCAGCCGACCTATGGTAGATCTGCTCACCAGGCTCCGGCCACCTCCACTCAATCCCGACGTCCAATTGAAACGCAACCCAGATTGATGGGTCTTGCGCCGCATGATCCAAGGCAACATACTCATCTTTCAGCTCATAAGGCTCCTTGGCCACAATACTACCCGCAAACCTCCTATCAAACTCTTCACGGCCATACGGGCCTGAACCAGCATTGGGTTGCCTCGCGTATCCGGACCGGATACTCCTATAGTACCGGCTATTTTCTATTTCCTCACTCCGGGTGATGAAATAGTTCGGTACATCTACCCGCAACCCCTCCGGAGTGCATGACACCTTCCTAGGAAAAATATGTTCTATGGTCAACTTAGTAATGGCATTTGCACTAGATGTGAATGCCTTCTTTCCCATCTCAATACACTCAGAATCAGAAGACAGATCCGAATCTAACGGGCCCGGATAGCAGGATATATAAGCCTTCGCACGAGCTTTAGTCCGGACTATAAACCTAAAACAAGCGACAGAGGTTAGTCTAAAACCCTACCATTTTTTATCTTTCATCCTATAATGGTCCGGACTACTCTATGTTCAATTTTATTAAATTTACAAACACCCACCCCGGCAACCCAAACAGTCCGGACTACATAGAATCTATAAACACATAAACAACAAAAAATTGAGTCCGGACTCAATTCAAACCCAGACAAATCAACACACAAGCAAATACAAAGCTCAAATTCCAGACTCTCCATTTAAGTCCGGACTCAAACACAAAACCCTAATTCCAGAAACATGATTTGCCAAAATCAAAAACCACAATATAACACAAACACATATACATACAAATATAAATACACACATTCAAACATAAAAACAAAAAAAAACAAAAAACCAAATCAACAACTTCAAACCAAAACAAAAACAAACAAAATTATCCCGAGAAACAGATACAAAAGTAAAAGTGCAAAGAAGCGAAAAGAAAGCTTACATGTCAGAGATTACAGAGAGATTGGGGATGACCGAGCGACGAACACAAAACTTCGGAAATCGCTTATGAACACACGCCGGAAAAGCTTCAGAGAAAAGAGAAGAGGGCAAAAGAAAGAATAGCAAAGGTAAAAAATAAAAAGAAGGGGGAAGGGTGCCTTTTATAGCCACGGTGAAAAACGAACGGGCCTCCACGTGGCAACATCTGGGCCGTCTATCAACAAAAATTATATATACACGACAATATAAAAACACAGTTATTAATGCAAGTAATTATTACTGCACGTCTCTCCAAAAAAGACAACTGTAATAATTCAAATCATTGAGGGGAAAACCAAAAATGATACAACTTCCACTCTGGGCCCCACAACTCCAACAAAATCCGGACTGGGGGGCAAGCAAAGCTCAAACTCTTCTAAGAACAACTCGACTTAATATGGATTGGCCGAAGTCAACACAATCCGGACTGGGGATAATCAAATCTCAAATTCTTCTAAGAACAACTCGACTTAATCCGGATTGGCTGAAGTCAACAAAATCCAGACTGGGGGGCACGCAAAGCTCAAATTCTTCTAAGGACAATTAAACTTAATCCGGATTGGATGAACTCAACAAAATCCGGACTGGGGGGCAAGCAAAGCTCAAATCCTTCTCAGGACAACTACACTTAATCCAGATTGGCTGAACTCAACACAATCCAGACTAGGGGCAAGCAAAACTCAAATTCTTCAAAGGACAACTCACCTTAATCTGGATTGGATGAAGTCAACACAATTCGGACTAGGGGACAATCAAAACTCAAATTCTTCTAAGGACAACAAAACTTAATCTAGATTGGCTGAACTCAATAAAATACGGACTGGGGGGCAAGTAAAGCTCAAATTCTTCTCAGGGCAATTACACTTAATCCGGATTGTCTGAACTCAACACAATCCGAACTAGGGGGAAAATAAAGCTCAAATTCTTCAAAGGACAACTCACCTTAATCCGGATTGGCTGAAGTCAACACAATACAGACTGAGGGGCAAACAAATCTCAAATTCTTCTCAGAACACTCGACTTAATCCGGATTGGCAGAACTCAACACAATCCGGACTAGGGGCAAACAAAACTCAAATCTTTCAAAGAACAACTCACCTTAATCCGATTTGGCTGAAGTCAACACAATCCGGATTAGGGGGCAATCAAAACTTAAATTCTTCTAAGGAAAACTCACCTCAAGCCTAAAGACAACTAAACTTCATCCCGATTGGATGAACTCACAAAACAACCTTACTCCCCCATCCATAAAATCTGCATAAGGGAGTGGGGGCACATGATAGTACATGTAGCTCCTGCAAGGATAAGACCCGGACTCCTAACTCAATCCAGTCCCGTACACCACTAGTCCTAACTGGGCCAGTCCCGCAAGCCCAACCTTGGGAGGTCCACGTGAGACACATGTCGAAGTACGTGACAGGGACAACTGTCACCCATCAACCATGAGAATAATTAAGGCACGTGACATTAGATCCTCAGAACATTCCATAACCAGTCTCGTCCCAACATGTGTAAAGCATCCATCCAGGTGCCCTCCGCTTCTAGAATCGACGACTGCAATTAAAAGGTATCAACCGCAAAACCCTACCCCAGGGTTATAAATAGCCCAAGAAGAAAAGGCTTTGAGGTTAATCGCTCTCTTACACACTCATATACACACACAACCACCTCTCATTCATATCTATCTTCATCTTTCCCAAAAGCGATTTCTTACTCTCATACCGGAGGCGCCGGGGGACCAAACCCCCCTTCCGATATTGTTTTGTAGGAGCCCCACGACGGTTACACCTCCACAACGTAGGAGGATTCAGGCACGGCGACGAAGGAGAAGCCCCGCCATCAGGAGTTATCATTAGGTACTTTGTATATATATTGATTGGCAGGCTGAATTATACAATTTCTTCATTATGATTTATATATATATATATATATATATATATATATTTATATATATATATATAGTTAGGTTCTATGGATTCCCTAATTTCATTGGAGTCCTTGAAGTCCATATATGTTCTGCAAGTAAAATATAGCTTAAATTGTTGCAGAACGTATTAATTTTTGAATGATATTCTATAAATATCACAATTTTATTGAAAATCTTGCAGATTGCATAGATTTTACAAGTAGAACGTTGCAAAATATATTATTTTACAAAATATGCTTAGTTTGCAGAACATAAATGTTCATGTTGCAGAACATACATATTATACTTGTAAATATATAAGATTTGCATGATTTTATTGAAATAATGATAGTTGTAAAACATGTTTTGCAAGATAACACGTTTTAGAAGATATTTTATTTGTTGAATATAGATGGACTCCGAGGACTCTAATTAAAATGTGGACTCCATAGAACTTTACTTTCTCTCTATATATTCCGATTTCTCTACCAATTAATCCTTCCGTTTAATTTCCGATTCATCGATTAATCTTTTACAAGATTATCTAATCAATCTTCCCCGATTACGCATTTATGTAACACTTCCCCATCAATAAATCAAAAAGGATGTTGTAAATGAACATACCCCGACCCTAA
This sequence comes from Apium graveolens, assembly GCF_009905375.1. Lineage (NCBI taxonomy): Eukaryota > Viridiplantae > Streptophyta > Magnoliopsida > Apiales > Apiaceae > Apium > Apium graveolens. The sequence continues at coordinate 28,806,570 of NC_133657.1, read as the reverse complement.
TATATGTATATATAATGTCACCAAATACGCTCAATCCTTGACTTATTATGAATGCACTGTTGGGATCATAATATATTTTAATAAATACCACAGCGTACGTGTACAATCAAGTACACACATGACTAAAGAAATTTCCCCGTTAATAAGACGATAATTAAATACTACCCAACGCTCTATCTCTGACTAATTTTCAAATACACTGTTTAGAAAATTAATCTAAAATTTACTAGGAGTAATAAACAACGTAACGTACGTGTACAATCAAGTACACACACTGGTAGAGAAATTTCCACGTTATTAATACCTATAGTTTAAGAAAGCTTGGAGTATATAAAGCGACACAATGCTATTAACTTTCTTAAACGGCAAAGAGACATCAAAACTGAAACCAGAGTGTACGATACAAAGATTAAAATGGTAAGCATGAAAATAATCCAACTCACTCCTCCTTCATCGCCTTACCGAAGATTAAGCCAGGAAGAGAAAGATAATCGTATCGCGAAAGGTCGGATTCCGGTGCTTGTGGGATTGGACATGGAGGCCATGGAAAGAGTTTCTCTTCCTGCTAAGTTGATCAAACATCCTTATATTATTGGATTACTTGATTTGGCAGCTCATGAGTTTGGCTACTCACAACAAGGAACTTTGATGCTACCATGTGAAGTTTCTTCTTTTAAAACAATGATTAGTTTGATATCCAGAGGGAAGTGATCGGAGATCTTCTTTTCTTTTCTTTTTTGTATATATCACTGTTTGTGTTGTTTGGTATGTATATTATGATAAATCAATAGACATGAAAATTTAATATTTGCACCAGGCCACAGACCGTCCAAATTATTCTAGTTTTATGTGATAATCATATAGCTGAGTACCCTTTTTTATTTGAAAGAAAATAGCAAGAGTACCCTTAATTATATTGGGGACGAGGGTTTGGTACTAAGAATATTTTTTTTAATTTCTTTTCTAAATACAAATTTGATATCCAAATTTTTATATAAAAGAAAATTTAAAAATATTTATAAAACTATTTTATAATAATCTTAAAATATACGTCAAAAATGGTAAAAAAATGAGTGAAATCAGGAGAATATAAGTATAAGGGGCTGATTTACTCACATCTTGTCATATTTTTGGCATTTTTCTTCTACTTCTTATTCTCGCTTTCTAAAAATAAATAACATATAGATTTTAATATAGATTCGGTATTTCAAATTTCGACAAAAATGTTTTTAAATAAATTTTTTAACACATAAATATAAGTTGGGAGGACAAACCTTATGTTAGATAAATTAATTTATTTATTTCAACAATTTTGTATCCATCATACGTGATTGTAAAATATGTTATTAAGTACTTCGACACTCGATTGCCATACATTAAATTTATTAAGTCAAAATTTCATCTAAAGTCGAAATTATTATAAAAAATTTCAAAATGACAACCACATTAACAAATATAATATTAAGTTATGAAAAATAAAATTTACTATTCATATAGTTTAAGGGAGTTAAATTAAATAATATTATAAATGCTTTTTATTGATATCAAAATCGATTTATTTTCTATATATATATTTTGTGAAAGAAATTATAAGTTTTTAAATTTTAGTAGGTCAAATTGTGCGAATACAGAGTGCTAAGCACTTTCGAAACTTAATTCGGGAACGTAAGTACAACTTACATATAATTAGAATTAACGTATACCGTTAATTAATATAAAATTAAGTTACATAAGAAAATAAACATACATTTTGGTTAAAATAAAGTCAGGTAGGCATATGTCGTCAACTTAAACAAAAAATATGAATGAAAAATATATGTAAGAACCAGATTAAGATAATAAAAGAAGAAAGAAGAAGAGGGGCAATTTAGTCTAAATTTGAGACAAGATGTATATAAATAAATTTGGGTTCTGTATATATAAGCACCCGAAATATAAGCTACTTTATATATGAACAAATTCATATAAAATGAATCACAAAAAATAATTTTAACTTAAATTATTATGGTCCTGAGAGTAAAAATTTATGACACCATACAATAATATAAAATTATGATATATTAAAACATTCATGTACATTTTAATAATACTTGTTGATAATCTGTGCGAAATTCGAATCCGAGATTAAGCATATCAAATTAATATTTATAGTTAGTTGAACTCCTAACCAGTGTGAAATACGAATCGAAAGTAAAATACTAATATTAAAATTAAATTGATACTTCTGAAAAATGAATCATATGAAAATTTGTAACAAATAATTGGTAGTAAATCATGTAGTTAAAAGAATAAAACCAATGTATTTATGAAATTAAACGCTATTACTAATATGATTCTTTTATGAAACAGATTGTATTATTATATTATTAACCAAACATTTTTATTATTTTAGATGATTTAGTATACTTAATATTATACTTGATAATTGTATTCTTCAATATAATTTATTTAATATTATTTAATTATGAATAAATTTATTTTTTAAATTAAAAGTAAATAGATATTATTTTAATTTATTTAATATTACTTAATGAAATCTAAATACAATACATAAATCCGGTTAAAAAATATTTTTTTAACTTAAAAGTAGATAGACCATGTGATAGAAACTAGACAAATAGTTAAACCAATATTTTTTTACTTAATTATTACTAAAACAATATTTTCAATTGAAAAGTAAATCGATACTTAGATGGATACTAAATAATAGAAAACAATATCGAGTAAAAGTCAATTCGTGTTCATAATTAAAATTTAATAATATAAAATTTTAAAAATGTTTTTTTTATGAACAATAAAATTTTATTGAACATAAAATATAAGAACACAGTCGGGACAAACCCCCAAACCCCAAACTGACAACTGATAGGGCATAAACGACCCGGTTAGAATCCAACCTAGATTTAAAGAATACCAGGCTCAACCGACGGACCAAGACTCCCCCTCTCCCAGAGCAATCAAGTGGAGAGACCAGGCCCGGGGCCAACCCATGACCCAGATCATCTCCTGACCAGGGTCCAGCCCATGACCTGGATCACCTGCCTACCAGGGTCTAGCCCATGACCTGGATCACCTGCCTACCTGGATCCGGACCAGGACCAAGGTCACCATGAGGGGGTACCAGCAAACACATGCACACTGCACAACCCGCCAAGGAATGGTACATGGGCACGTGACGATGACAGCTATCAACAACCAACATACCAGACAAGCACGTCGCGTGTCAGAAGGCCGTTAGGACACCCTGAAGGTGGTCCTCCCCTGGACACGTGTAAGAAATCCACCCAAGCCAGGCGTCCTCCGCCCCCAAAAAGCAACGACCCTAATCTAGAGGTAACAAACCCTAAACCCTAACTTTGGGCTATATATACCCCGAAAGATGAAGGGTTTAGAGGTTAGAAAAACATTCACACTCTTACACACTCAAACTCTCACATCCACATATACACACAACGACCTTTCTATTACATATATATATATATATATATCTTCATCTTCTCCAAAGCCTTGTTCTTATTCTTACACCGGAGGCGCCGTGGGAGCCAAACCCCCCTTCCGGTGTTGTTTTGCAGATACCCAACCAGCAACTACACCTCATTTACACCCAGAAGGTCCTGGAACGGCGTTGGACGGAGCCGCCCGCTCACCGGAGTTATCATTTGGCGCTAGAAGGAGGGGGCTCCATCCTTGGGTCTCGGTGCCCCTGGATTCACCTTCATCAGCAAACTCTTGAGAGAGTCCACATCTTAAACCTGTAAAAACAAAAGCAGCCATACCCTTTCTTGAATATGAATGTTCATTTTAGCCACGTTTGTGTGAGCTCATTACTTTAGGTCACGTTTGTGTGAGCTCGCCCTCGTTTGTTAATTTTGTTATCTAGGGTTTGATAATGTTGATAGTCTTGAAGCCTGGGGTTTGATAGTTTTGATAGTTTTAAAACCCAGATCTGCTTCAGCTTGCATATTTTCTTTGTATTCTAGAGCCTGCTATTCTTGTTCAATAGTATTGCTAGCAAAACCTAGAAAGTTTGTTTGATATTATTCTAGAAATTTTTTGTAATCTTCAAAAAAGCAACCTTAAATCCATATTTTTAGCCCCAAATCCTGGTCAGTTGTTTGTACAATTGTGGTAATGACAAGAGCAGGAAAAAGTACGGTTGGTAGGCCCTCCGTCAGTACCCAGGTCCAGGATCAGGACCACTCTCAGGCTCATGAACCTGGGGGGGACCGAGAGACAGTCCAGGAGCAACCATTGACGCAACATACCCCGGTCTTGGAAAGGATAGTAACACCCCGGGATGCTAGAAATGTCATAGAGCTCAATTAGTACAAGTACACCAATGTTCCAGTTGCAGAGGAACATATGGCTAACTTAACAAGTCATGAACTTGCTGAAGCAATCAGGCTCTACAGAGATGAACAAGCCCGGGCTCAGATAGAATATGAGCAAGATGATGAGCAAGAAGAGTCCGGGGATTCTCAGTAATCTAGGAGATCTGTCTTCGACCGAATCAGAGCTAAGGCAAAAAAGAATCAGAAAGAGCCTAGTAAGAAGGAGACAGAAGCAACCAGAAAGAAAAAGTTGGAAGAAATGAGGGAACAGATAAGAAGAGAAGAAGAGGCAAAGCTTGAGCAAAAAATTCAGAAAAGAATGCAGTTGGAAGAGGAGAGGCTCCTTGCTAAAACAAAAGGCAAGAAAACACGGTGGGACCCTACCCCTGAACTCATTTCTGACGACGAAGAGGAGGGGCAGAAGGATCCAAAAGACCTGATTTATGAGCTCCAGAGAAAACTGGAAAAAGATTCTGGATTGGAAGTTGGGAGACCCTAACACCCTTCAGTCACTCCCTAGAAGCCATCCCCCGACAGAAAAATCTTAAACATTACAACTTTGATTCTTTTGACGGATTGGGGGATCCAGAAGAGCACCTCAATTACTTCGAACAGATAGCTCAAATATATTATTACAATGACCTAACCAAGTCCAGATTTTTCGCCTCGACCCTCAAAGGGGGGGCTCAAAGATGGTTCAGCAGGATCCCATCACGAAGCATTCAATCCTGGAAAGAGTTCAGGGGGGCCTTCCTCAGAAGATTTAGAGCCAATAAGACACATGAAATGCACATGTGTCACCTGGAAACAATCCGCCAATATGATAACGAAGCACTTTCAACTTATATGCGGAGATTCCAGGAAGCAATCAACAAAGTCTCGAATCTTGATGAGAGTGAGGCTCTAAGCATATTCCGGAGGAACCTGGATCCAGAACACAATGAGAGGTACATTGTAGAGTTGATAAACAAAGAGCCACAAAGCCTGGCTGCTGCCTACTCTATGACAGCCCGATTCATAAAGGAAACAGATCTCCTTAAGGCGATGAGAATGACTCGGAATGGAGGAACCAGGAACAAAACTTCTGATGACCGACCGAAAGGGGGTTACCATCAGGAGAAGAAGTTCAAACAAAGCAACCAAACCCAGCAGACCAATGTTATGCAAAACACTCCAATATTTCAAAGACTGGGTCCTAAGATAGAATCTAAAAGCGATCCCGGTCCACCTAGGCAAGCCAGAGAGCCTAGGCAAGAGCCAGACTGGACACCACTAAACAGGACCCGGGAAGAAATACTGAAGGAGATCAAGGGAAAACCATTCTATTATCCTCCAAAGCCCATGTAGACTACCCTGGAGAGCAGGCCTTATAACAGGCAGTGCGAGTATCATGAAACCTATGGGCACAAAACTGAAAATTGTCTCTCTCTCAAATACTTCATTGAAGATCAAGTTAAGAAGGGCAACCTGAATCAGTACATCTTCCGGGGGGCAAATCAGAGAGAGGAAATGCAAATGAAAGGAAAGAATGTAGTAAATGTGGTTCTAGGAGTGTCACACTCTCCCCCTAGGAGCCCAGACTCAGGAGATGAAGTACTCTCCATCCAATCCTACTCGGAGATGCTGATCTCATTCAGCAGCAAAGATTATGAAGGGGTCAACCCGAACCACAATCAGGCTTTGGTAGTGACACTTGACATCTTTGATAACGAAGTAAGAAGGATGCTGATAGATAATGAATCTTCAGTAAACATACTCTTCAAGCATACCGTGGACCAGATGAAGCTAGGGAGCGTGCACTCAAATGAATGCCGAGAGGATCCTCTCTATGGATTCGAGAACAACTTGGTCCCGATCCAAGGAACCTTATACTTGCCAGTGATATTTGGATCGGCCCCAAACCAAGTTACCCATGTGATAAAGTTCTACGTGATCAATACTCCCTCATTCTACAACGGCATAATCGGGCGCTCAGCCCTGACCAGGATTTAAGCAATCACCTCCATATCACACTTGAAAATCAAATTCCCAACACCAACCGGGGTAGGAGAAATCAAGGGAGATTATGAGGTGGCTGAAAGATGTTATAGCCAAGCTCTGGTAATGGTTGAAACTCATCGAGACAACAAGAGAAAGGCCGTGGTACTTCAGAAACAGCAAAGTATTAAGAAACATCGCCCTCACTCAAGGGATGATGCGAGAAAAGAAGTCCAAATCATAGAATCCCTCTGAGATCCAAAAGCAACCAAACCAAGTTCGAAAGAGCAAAAAAGCAACCAAGTCATAGAAGAGTTTGAATTGAGCTTAGGCCTCGGCCAAGCCAACCCTACTGTGCAAGCAACCAACCCTGAAACAGGTGAAGTAGGGGAAAACAACCACAAAGAGATGACAACCCATGGTCAAATCTATATGAAGAAGAATACAGAGGCCCAGATCCAGCAGTTGGTATCAAATATGGATCAATCCAAGATAGAGGCTGCTGCAGAAATGGAAACAATTATGATCAATGCAAGCGATCCTTCTAAGAAGGTAAAGATAGGATCCGGGCTCGAGGCTAGTTTCAGAAAAAACCTGGTATCACTACTCCAAGGGTACTCTGATATATTTGCTTGGACCCCAAGAGACATGCCTGGGTCTGATGAATCCATAGCAATGCACAGCTTGGACGTCAACCCAGAGAGGAAACCAGTCAAACAAAAGAGAAGAAATTTTTCCCCAGAGAGGCAGAAAGCAATAGATGAAGAAATCGAGAAACTACTCAAAGCTGGGATAATATGCGAAGTCAAGTACCCGGAATGGTTGGAAAATGTTGTGATGGTGAAAAAAGCAAGCGGGAAAAGGAGAATATGTATCGACTACACAGATTTGAATAGTGCATGCCCCAAAGACCCCTACCCCTTGCCAAATATTGATCAATTGATCGACGCAACATCCGGGTACGTAATGCTGAGTTTCATGGACGCCTACTCGGGGTACAACCAGATCAAGATGAATCCCAAGGACATCCTAAAGATAACCTTCATCACCTACAGGGCGGTCTATGCCTATGTGATGCTGCCTTTCGGATTGACTAATGCGGGAACAACCTACCAGAGAGCAATGAATAAAATCTTCAAAGACCAGATTGGAAGGAACCTGAAATCCTATGTCGAAAACATGATTGCAAAGTCCACAAGCATCCTCAGGCACATAGGAGCCCTAATAGAATGCTTCGACAACTTGAGAAAATACTCACTCAGGCTCAATCCAGAAAAGTGCACATTCGGGGTAGGGGCAGGAAAATTTCTTGGATTCATGATAAGCAACCGGGGAATTGAAGCCAACCCAGAAAGATAAAGGCAATCCAAGAGATGAGGCCTCCCAGAACACAAAAAGATGTGCAGAACCTAGCAGGGTCACTGGCTGCACTCAGAAGATTCATCTCAAAGTTATCTGAGAGATGCCTACCTTTCTTTGACCTATTAAAAGGAGCAACCAACAAGAGAGAAGTTAATTGGAGCCCAGAATGCCAAAGCGCATTTGAAGAAATCAAAAGGTACCTTTCTCAACCCCCTGTGTTAACCAAACCCAACCCGGGGAGCCCTTATCCCTTTACCTATGAGCAGGGTCCCTGGTAGTTGGAGCAGCCCTGATCAGGGAAGAGAATGGCAAACAACAACCAGTTTATTATATGAGCCAAGTGCTACAAGATGCGGAGACCCGATACCCAAGGCTAGAAAAGTTTGCTTTTGCCTTGGTTACAGCATCGAGGAAGCTCATGCACTACTTCCAGGGAAGGGAGATACGGGTGGTAACTAACCAACCCTTAAGAAAGATAATACCCAAGCCAGATATCTCAGGAAGATTGGTAAATTGGGCAGTCGAGCTGAGTCAATTCAATTTAAGTTTCATTCCAAGAACAACAATCAAAGCCCAGGCTCTAGCTGATTTCATCATAGAATGCAATTTCCTGGAAGAAGAGCCCGTGCCCATGAGCATTGACCCTGAGAGAAACACAGATCAAGAAACAGGAGCCTAGGCTCTCAAAGTTGATGGTTGTTCAAAAAATGAAAGGTCAGGAGACGGGCTCATCCTAAAGAGCCCCGAAGGATTCACAATTCAAACAGCAATCTCCTTTGACTTTTCAGCAACAAACAATTAGGCAGAATACGAGGCCCTGATAGCAGGATTGAGGCTAGCTAAGGCACTCAGGATCCAGAACCTCAACATCTACAGTGACTCGCAGATTGTAGTAAAACAAACAAATGGCGAGTACATAGCCAAGGATCCAGTTCTAGCCAAGTACCAGGCTCTGGTCCAAAGCTACCTCGCCTTGATACTAAAAACTCAAATCATTCAAATCTGCAGAGAGGAAAATTCAGAGGCTGATACACTATCTAAACTTGTTCAAAATTCATCAGACCTGGATTGCTCCGTCTACTTCGAAGAACTTCAGAGACCAAGCATAGAATCTGAAGAGGTCATGAAAATAGACAACAACCCGAATTGGATGACTCCATTTATCAACTACTTGGAGAAGGGAGAGCTCCCGGAAGATAAAGGGAAGGCTCAATGGTTAAAAGCCAAAGCTGCAAAATTCTTCATCGAAGAGAGTATACTCTATTGCCGGACCTTCTCCTCCCCAATCCCAAAGTGTATAGGCCCAGGGGAGGCATAATACTGTCTTATGGAAGTTCATGAAGGAATATGCGGGAATCATATGTCCGCAAAGGCCCTAGCTCACAAAATCATAAGACAAGGGTACTACTGGCCTACTATCCACCAGGATGCAATATAATTCGTGAAAAAATACGAGGAATGCCAGCTTTTCCGCAATGTGACCCAGATAAGCCCAGTCCTACCCTCATCAGTCTTGTCACCAATCCCATTTGCTGTATGGGGTATTGATATCATGGGACCCTTCCCCAGGGCCAAAGGAGACCTCAGGTACTTGCTAGTCTCAATTGATTATATGACGAAATGGGTAGAAGCAAAGGCCATGAGAACAATAAACCAGCAAGATTGCATCAAATTCATGGACAACATTTTGATGAGGTTCAGGATCTCGAGAGTACTGGTCTCAGATAATGGGCCACAGTTTGTTGGGTCAGAATTTGAATCCTACCTTCAAGAACGGGGTATCCGGCACAAGAAGTCATCTGTAGCCTACCCTCAAGGAAATGGCCAGGTTGAAGTAACCAATCGAATACTTCTTCGGGGGATCGAGAAGAGGCTCAGGGAAAGCAAAACCAAATGGCCAGAAGAGTTGCCTAATGTTCTCTGGGCATACAGAATAAGCCCCCGAACAAGCACAGGAGAAACCCCCTTCAAACTGGCTTATGGAACCGAAGCCATGCTACCAATTGAAGTGGGATCCCCATCCCATCGAGCAATCAACTTTGATAAGATAGCGAATGAGGAAGGGCTTAGAACAAATATTGAGCTAATTGATGAAGTCCGAGACCAGGCGGTGGCAAGAATGGAAAAGTACAAGGAAAAAACTAAAGAGCACTTCAGCAAGAAGTCCCGGGTCAAAAACTTCCAAGTTGGAGACCTGGTTCTTCGAGATACGGAAGCCTCAGATCCTACCAACACTGGGAAGCTAATGCCAAGGTGGGAAGGCCCATACAAAGTCAAGGAAGTTCTAAGGCCAGAAACATACAAGCTCATGAATATGGATGAATCCAAGATCCCAAACACTTGGCATTGACTCAAGCTCAGAAAAGTTTACCAGTAGAAGAAGCAACCAAAACTTGTAGCCTATGGCAAGCAACCAATCTATGATCCTATATTTTGTATGAAGAAAATTTCAAGTCAATGAAAAGAATTTTCTTTTCTTAGAAAGTTATTACTTTTAAATTACTAGTAAAGAAAGCAAAAAATAATCCGGATATAGTCTTATAACCGGGTTGGAAGCAAAAAACAAAAGCAACCATTATTTACTTAGAAAATTTCTAAGTAAATATAGCAATCATCAATCCGGACATGGTATCATACCCGGATTGAAAGCAAATTTAAAAGAAAAAAAATCAACCTGGATAAGCATTTGAATCCGGGTTGAAAACAACCATTATGTACTCAGATTATTTTTTAAGTACATAAAGCAAATAAGCAAACATCAATCCGGGTTAGTATCATACTGGGATTGAAAGCCAATTTAAAAGCAAAAATCAACCCGGATAAGCATTCGAATCCGGGTTGAAAACAACCATTACGTACTAAGATTATTTTCTAAGCACATAAAATAAACAAACATCAATCCGGGTTGGTATCATACCTGGATTGAAAGAAATTTCAAAAGAAAATATCAACAATGATAAGCACTCGAATCCGGATTGATTTACCATAAGAAAAGCAAAGTCAACCCGGATAAGGCTTCACACTCAGAACAACCTGACTATAAACCCAATCCGGGCTGGGGGCCATAGCCACAACCCGGATCAGGATCATTTGTGCAATTGAGCCAGTATCCGGATTGCTCATAAAAGCAAAAACTTCCGGATGAAGTGTCCCACCCGGACCGGAAGACAAGCAAATATTTTCTACGATGAAAGAAAAGTACAAGGAAACGGAATTAAAACTTAAAGCAAGATCCGGATTGCCATCAATCCGGAACAAATCCAAATATTACAAATGGTTCAAATCAAAGTACGAAAATTGGAAATCCTAGAAAAGGAAATTACATGGGCAAGGCCCGAAAAGCTTAACAAAGTTGCACCAGATCTAACGGAAGCTGGGGCTGGGACGGTCATCAGGTTCCGGTTTCCCCTTACCCTGCTCAACTGCACCCTTTGCAGCCAGGAACTCCTGGATGAAGATCTCCCAGGATGCCAGAGGGTCAGTTTTCATGTGACATTCAGCGACAACCCAGGATCTGCGGACCTCGGGCACCCCGGCTTGGGCAACCTCAAAATCATACACATCACTGGCCTTGAACTCAGCAATTATGGCTTCCTTGTTCAAATCCTCCGTAGAAGAAAGCTCGGCCTTCAGCCTCTCCACCTCCTTTGCAAGACCCTCATCCCGGTCCTCTGCCTCCTTTAGCTTCTCGTTCAACCCGGATTCCACCATCTGGAAGCCCTCCCGGGCCTCGTCCAGCTCATTCTTCGAGTTATCAGCCCGCAACTTCTCAGTCCTGGTCCGGCTGTTGGCCTCCCGGATCTCGGTGAAGGCAACGTCCGAACAGATGGATATAGCGCTCCCAAGCTGAGAAAAGAAAAAAAAAAAGAAACTAAGTACAGAATAAACTGGGTGGCACAACCCGGAACAAAAACCATGTAAATTTAATTACCTACCCTCACTGCCCGGTGACCCACTTCAAAAAAGCAGCCATGTTGTATCCTTCGACCTCCTTTCAGTCTTCCTCAAAGGGGATGCTAGACATGAATCCGGCTAGATCTACCAAAGTCTTGGTCCCTACCTTGACAACACCCCCATCCGGACCCTTCCCTTCCGAGTCGCAGATGACCTGGTCAGTGACAACAGCTTTGCCACGGGGAGGCTTACCGGGCCCGACTTCCTCTTCTTTGAAGGAGGGTCCTCTTCAGAAATCTCCTGGACATCCGGATCGTCGGTCAAGGGTGCATTGGCCGGATCGGCCACATTCCAGGGGGCAGAAGACTGGGCTCTACCCTCAGCATCTGTGGATCTGGATCTGATCCCAGAAGCCCCCTTGGTTGTCTTGTAAGCCAGGCCCAAAGAGTTGAAGGCTGTCACGTAAGCTGAAGAAGACATTATCGCCCTGAATGAAGGATTGTAATGCGGAAAACCTATAATAGATGAAAAAAGAACTGTCAGGACAGAAATAATAAATCTACTGGACTAAGCAGGAAAAACCGGAAAGCAAATACTACAGGGACCCGGACCAATTAGCAGCATTTTTCAGCAAAATCTACAGAAAGCATATAAGGCCAAGATCCGGATCCACAAGTAAAGCAGTAAACCCGGATCAAGGGACAACAAATAAGGCCGTGATCCGGATCAACAAGCAAATCAGGGATCCGGATAAAAGGCAATCACTTTCTCTAAATAGATTACAAGGCATAAAAGGACATGATCCGGATCAACACGCAAAGTAGTAAACCCGGGTTAAAGGACATCAAAAGAGGCCATGATCCGGATCAACAAGCAAAGCAAGAGATCCGGATCAAAGGCAATCATTCTATTTAAACGAATTAATTCAAATCAAATAAGGCCAAAATCCGGGTCGACAGGAAAAGAAAAACCCGGATCGGCAAGGAACTTACACCCAAGTTGGAACAACAATTTGTGATTCATAAAAGTGTCCCGGGTTGGCTGAAACCCGAGACTACCACAAAATTTCCTTATTTGATCAACAACCTCCCCTTCCAAGATTTCCGGATTGAACTTTATTTGAACTTCCCCGATGTGAAATAGGGGAGGAATTCCAGGTCGAAGCCTTTCAACATTATGATCTCCCCATTCCAGTGTTTCAACGAGGTCTGGTGCATGACCGGTTTAGACCTACCCGGACCAAAGCCACACTCGGCTGCCCGGAACCTAAGCTCATAAAAGGGTTTCTGGCTCAATCTAGAGAGATAAAAAATCTGATGGAACAATTTGAAAGTGGGCAGCAGCCCGGCCTTGTTACAGCAGGCTATGAACCAGGTCATAGACTTAATGCCGTTTGGGGTGATTTGCATTGGGGAAATCTTTAAGACGTACTTACACAAATATTTGATAAACATGTGGCAACGGGGGCTCCACTCGGATCTTAAGTGCTCCAGCCATACCTGAACGAAGCCATCCGAGGGGCAGTGGAAAATCCTCTCGTGAGGTTCCAGCCACCTCCACTCAATGTCAGGAGTTAATTGAAATGTGGCCCGGATTGCTTTGTCCATGTCGACCGGGTCGGCCTCCGCGTAGAAGTCCTTCAATTGGTAGTGATCTCGGCTAATCCCGAACGCAGCAAAAACATCTTCTAGAGCACCCTGATTATACACTCCCGGATGGCCATCCTCATGCCTCTCATATCTAACCCGGGCATAGTAAATGCTATCTTCGAACCCGGTAGGTTTCCTGACAAAGTGGTATTTAATATCGGACCAACGGCCTTCAGGTTTAAAGATAACTCGAGTTTTCCGGAAGCCGCTTAAACCGGAAACTAGAGATTGTTCCCACAGATCCGGACCCCTTCTTCACCATCTCGCCCCAGATCTGTTCTCTTCCGGAAGAATCCGGTTCACTATCGTCTTCAGAAAAAGATGGGTAGCAGTTAAAGACTCTCCTAGCCCGCTCCTTGGTCCGGACCATATACCTATTAAAATGAAGGTCAGTTAGACTGGGCTCTACAGATTTTATCTGATTGCTAGGCAGTCCGGATCAAGTACGATTATGTTAGTTTTACCATAACCTAATAATCCGGACCACCAATGCAAGTCCAACCTGGAAAAACATCAACGATCCGGATCATGTTAACTATAATCCAACAAATTTGAAAATCATAGACCCGGATCCAGATGGCAAGCACCCAGATCCGGATCCATAGCAACCAAAAACAACTTGAAATCCCCAAGTCATATAATTCTACCCAAATACTTCCCTCGGATCCGGGTCTTATACCCCTTACCCGGATCAAAATCTAAAACCCTTACCCACAAACAGTCATTTTGAGAATCAAAAAGCAAAACATAACACATTTATATACACACACGATTTTTTCTATCAAGAACACCAAGAACATTTCTAAAAACCCAGAAAAAACGAACTTAAAAACCCAACTTTCCATGCAAAAAATATAGCAAAAACACCCTAAAAAACACAGATCTAAACATGCATAGCCTCAAAACAATCATATCCACCACGGAATCAAACTAAAAGGGCTAATTTATACTACCAATTCGCGAAGAAGAACCCAAATCGGAGCAAAAAAAACTTGAAGAAAAGTAGCGATATATCAAGAAGACAAACTAAAAAGCAAGGCAAAGAGAACTTACAAATCAGTCGGAGAAAGCAAGAGCCAACGAACGAAGAGCAACAACGGCGGTGGAGAAAACCCAGAAAGCAGCGCAACCCTTCGGTGATTTTCAAAAAGAGAGAGAGAAACTGTTGAAGTTTTTTGATGTGAATAAAAAGTTAAAAGGGGGAAGGAGCCAGCCTTTTATAGGGGGTGGGTAGGTAAACCGCCCCCACCACGTGGCATGACAGGACTGGTCCGGGCAGCAGTTACAAAAACATTAAAACCAAACATATATATATATATAAATTCATATATATATATATATATGCGCACATAAAAGCACATTAAAACCCATAATGATTATGGGACGATTTTTTAGGAGGTAACTGCCTGAAATTCAAAATCGTGGGGGGGGGGGGAATGTGCAAAACCGATTGAAATTCCCAAATTTTTCAGGATTAAAACCCTTCGACCCGGATCAGTAAGACCTATCCTGATCCTAACGGATTCGGATCGATGGTCTTCAGGGAGCAGAAATTTTTTCAAAGCAGAATTCTTCTACCTTAATCCGGACTGCCATCTACTACCCCAGATCCGGATTAGGGGGCAACGAGGAGAAGAAATTTTTTCCAAAGCAGCAAAATTCTTCCACCTTAATCCGGATTGGGGGACAACTAGGAGCAGAAATTTTTCTAAATCATCAACTCATATACCTTAATCCGGATTGGCGTCTACTACACCAGATCCGGATTGGGGGGAAACCAGGAGCAGAAATTTTTCTCAAGGCAGCAACTTCGAAATACCTTAATCCGGATTGGTATATACTCCACCGGATCCGGATTGGGGGGCAACCAGGAGAAGAAAATTTTCTAAAGCATCAACTCATATACCTTAATCCAGATTGGCGTCTACTATACCAGATCCGGATTGGGGGGAACCAGGAGCAGAAATTTTTCTCCTAAAATAACAGCTATGCGGCAATACTCTACTCCCTCATCTAGAAAGTCTGCAGAAGGGAGTGGGGGGAATGATAGGGTATAAACGACCTGGCTAGGATCCAACCTGGATTTAAAGAATACCAGGCTCAACCGACGGACCAAGACCCCCCTCTCCCAGAGCAATCAAGTGGAGAGACCGGGCCTGGGGCCAACCCATGACCCAGATCATCTCCTGACCAGGGTCCAGCCCATGACCTGGATCACCTGCCTACCAGGGTCCAACCCATGACCTGGATCACCTGCCTACCTGGATCCGGACCAGGACTAAGGTCACAATGAGGGGGGTCCCAGTAAACACATGCACACTCCACAACCCGCCAAGGAATGGTACATGGGCACGTGACGATGACAACTATCAACAACCAACATACCAGACAAGCACAACGCATGTCAGAAGGCCGTTAGGACACTCTGAATGTGGTCCTTCCCTGGACACGTGTAAGCAATCCACCCAAGCCAGGCGTCCTCCGCCCCCAAGAACCAACAACCCTAATCTAGAGGTAACAACCCCTAAACCCTAGCTTGGGGCTATATATACCCCCGAAAGATGAAGGGTTTAAAGGTTAGAAAAACATTCACACTCTTACATACTCAAACTCTTACATCCACATATACACACAATGACCTTTCTATTACATATATACATCTTCATCTTCTCCAAAGCCTTATTCTTATTCTTACACCGGAGGCGCCGTGGGAGCCCAACCCCCCTTCCGGTGTTGTTTTGCAGATACCCAACCAGCAGCTACACCTCATTTACACCCAGAAGGTCCAGGAACGGCGTCGGACGGAGCCGCCCGCTCACCAGAGTTATCAACAACTACAACCTGTTTGTGAAACAAAAACCGAGCTAAACAAATAGTCCTTTTGTTTTCAGATTGCTTAACAGATATAATATAAATATTATTTATAATAAAAATGATTACAAAAGTTTCTCGAGCAATCCAACCGACACCACTATCACTGAAAATAGTAGAAAATTGAACTTAATTAAATTTATATTCATTTTATAAATTACTTTTACAAAAAATTAATTTAAAAGTAAATAGATATCTTTCAATTTAAAAATAAATTTATATCTTTTAATTTAATTTTAAAAGAAGATAAAGTCCATGAAGAATATAATTCGTGTTGATAGCTATGATTTAATTAATAATATAATTTAGAAATAACTATATAGGGATTAAAATAATAATTATATGGTGAGTACAAGGTACTTTGGTATTTTTACGATCAAATAAAATATGATTTCATTTATTAATAATAATTATTTATTTGAGATTTTTTTAAAAAAGAAAAAAGATATAATATTAACCTAATACAACAATTTACTTATGTTAGGTTAAAACTACACAGCATGCATGCAGAGTTTTTCTTAAAAACCAACAACCTAGGTTTTATTCACTATCCTCATGATTATCCTTCCATTTTATACATAATTTATATACGTAACTTCTATATACACAATATAAGTGATATAATTCTTATTTATTAATTCATAAAGAGATGGCTGGTTATCAGGAGACTCATATCAAATAATTTACAAGATATTCATGATTGTTGATTTCAGTGTTCGTTCTAGTGCAAAAGCATCACATGTGCCTCGTGAGAGTATACAATTTTAGACCAACGAAGAATCATACAATTTCTAAATTCATTTTACTTTGAGGAATTTGTGATTAGACAATACTTCACATT
This sequence comes from Apium graveolens, assembly GCF_009905375.1. NCBI lineage: Eukaryota > Viridiplantae > Streptophyta > Magnoliopsida > Apiales > Apiaceae > Apium > Apium graveolens. The sequence continues at coordinate 28,789,645 of NC_133657.1, read as the reverse complement.
CAAGTATAGAAATAGTGATATTATTACAAAAAGAACTTTTTTGTGCAAGAGGGAAGGTTTTAGAAAAAAAGAGGAGAACAATGACAAAGATGTTGATGTAAAATTTCTACGAAAACTGTTCTAAATAAAAGTGGGTCTTGGGAGATAAAAAAATTTAGTATAATAATCATTCACACTACTTACTGAAGAGTCCAATAAGAAAAAGAAATTACAGTCCTATAATTGGTCTCTTCAAGAACTTACTTGCAAGAAACTAATGAAAAATTATCGTAGTTGTGAAGTTATACCTGCCGAGATTTCTCAGATTATTAATATTACAAATAGTATTGGTACAAACATTATCATACATCAATAATGTTATGATAATTTGAAGGAAGAAATTGGTATGGAGTGCATGATTTTATACAAAACAATTTTGAGTGGAAAGAAAGAAATTAAGAATTTTATTATGTCATTCAACTTGATGATACACAAAAATGTAGAAGTATTTTTTGGTGTAATTCTAGAGATAAAAAAAATCTTACATGAAATTTTATGATGTGATAGTCTTTGATGTCACATACAAGATAAATAACTTCTCAATATCATTTGCACCTTTCACATTGTTAACCATCATAGACAGCTATCTTACTAGGTTGTGCATTGCTTTTAGATGAACTAGAGGAAATCTTTATTTGGTTATTTGACCAGTGATTGAAGTGTACATGGAATCAAGAACCTGAGACAATCATTACTGACTAGGATTATACAATTTGCAATGCAATTGCGAGAATGTTTCCAAATACACATCATCGATACTGTAAGTGGCATCTTGAACTTCATGAGTTTGAACATTTTCGTTCACTACAGTATGCATGCCCCACTTTCAATGAAAATTAAATAACTTGTGTAAAAAAACTAAATTTATTGAAGAATCCGAGAAATTTTATGTTATGTGAGAAATACAACCCAATTTGTCAAGAGCAGTTGATCGAGAGACTCAAAAGAATAAAAAAAGTCCTAGAAATGGATTGAAAATATGTATGAAAAAATATCATTCGGTGAAGGCGTATTTGAAAGACCTATTCTTTGCACGTATCTTTACTTGTGCTTAATATATTTTTTTGTAGATAATAGTGATAGGATGTGGTATTTTTTATTTTTATAGCTAAGTAATTTTTGTGCTGTATAGCCTAACTAGTCTATAACTAACCATAAATTTGTAAAATTTTATCGGAGGTATGAAATTTTTAAAAATGTGAAAGCATTAATTCATTTTTTGATAGATAAGTTATTAACAACAATCCTTTATCTGAATATATTGAGCAGTATGAGAAAACAATCAAAAGTCGATGTGACACCGAAGAGAAAGAAAATTTGGTTTCAATGACAACAACTCCTAATTTTACAGAAATGTATTCTTTAAAGGCTCATGCTGGTCGAGTTTATTATAGAAATTTTTGCAAAATATTTCATGATGTATTTAGTCAAATTTTGCACTGCCAACATAAAAAGGGAGTTAAGAAGGTGGTGTGATCACTTATGAGGTAGAGTTTAAGGAGTAGGGAAGAACACACATTGTTAAAGTGGATGTTTCAAATAAATATTTAAAGTGATTTTGTGCCAATTTTGAGATATGGGGAATTCCTTGCAAGCATATATTGTACATATTGAAACCAAAGGTACGCTTAAAGCTTATGTCAGATAATATGTTTTACCAAGATGGACTATGAACGCGAGATATAAATCCACATCTACTTGTTGCGGCCATAATGAAAGTGAAGCTAAATCAAGTGACATTTAAAATTCAAACGTGGTAACATCACTAGAAGCCTCAATACTATGCGGTGATGTTAACTGACTATATGAAAAAGCAATTTTCAAGAGAGACCGATATGAAGCACTAGAGCAAGGAACACAAAACTGGTGAAAAAATATTGAAGAGACTGAAAGATACAAATATCACCAATATTGAGCGAAAATGTTGTACCAAATATTACAGGAGAATGTTTTCAAACAGGAATCTTAAATTTTACTATTCGTGATCCTGCCAAATGCAAGACTAAAGGCATACCAAAAATTGCATCACTTATACCTACCAAAATGTTGGATACTCAAGATTTGAGACAAAAAAGAAACTGTAACTCGCCTGGTCAAAAAGGGCACTACCGAAATACATTTTAAAAAGACGGACTAGTTCTATGGTAGATAATGTTGGAAAAGGGAAGCTCGTGCCTTTCTTCCTATTTTTCTTTTCCAAAAATATTTTAGTATTTTTTGTTATTTTAAGACTATCAGTTAGCTTTGTTAACAAATTGTATAATTCTTTTTGTTAAGTCGTGTGTGTGTGGTGTATTATGTTTGGGAGCATTATTAAGAAACTATTATGTATTAAGTATATGAATCTTGGAACATATCAGATTATTTATTTTGCAAAATTTTTCTGTAACTTTTACATCACTTACAGTTAAAAGATGAGGTTCAAAATATGTTCATATTAAGGGAAAAAAAGTGGTGGGTAAGAATGGCAATATATATTAGCTGCTGGTATGAAGTTCAGCATACAAAACTGATTTCAAAAGAAGTTGAAGCAGCTCCTAAGAAAAGGATTAATACAACTACTAGAATAAATTATAATGTTAGAGAATGCGACACTAAAAAGTTGCTCTTTAAGGGTAAGCCTCCAGTTAAATCAGCGACCGAGCATAGGAAATGTAAAAGCGCTTTATGTAAGAAGATCCCTAATAAACATTTTATGAAGGGACATGAAACTCCTGTTATTCCTCACTAAGACCCTAGTCCTAAATCAGTTGAGAACAATCTACAACCTAATGAAGATCTTACTCATGATGCAAGAGTTATCCTCAAATATAGTAGGATTAATGGAGACACGACCAGAGTGTGAAAAAACTACTCAAACAAATGGACATGATAAAGAAGGTGACACTGAAAAGGTGATATATCAAAAACTTGTGGTTCCAAGACTTTCTGATTTCAGTATAGTTTGGTGACTCTAAAGCTGAATATTAGCATTGAAAAATAATAGAGTTAGACTTGCTTGTCAAAAAAATTTGTATTTAAAATATGAATAACATATAGACTATTATTTCGTTATTACACTAATATTTTATTTTTTGTTATTTGAGGTTGTAGTCATGTTCACATACGTGAATCTCAACTACTAAGACGCAAATTTTTTTTTATTTAGAAGGAGATAAGTTACTTGTAAAGAAAAAAAGAGCAGTTATAAAATTCAGGGGATGGCGGGGTAATATTTTATTATTATATTATAACAAAATCGTATTATGAAGATTATTCAAGTTTGAAGTTCATAATGTGCATTAATATAACCAGATTTAGAATTTTTAATCAATATGTCAAAGTTTGTTAAAAATTTAAACTCGATGCTACTTAATTATGTTGGTTAAATTCATATCTTGTAAAAAAATGGTGAACATTCACCCATATTTTAGTATTTTTTTAAATTTAATTAGCGAGATTTTTCATAGATCGCAAGTCTATAGAATCATTTCGTGTCAGGCTTCAATCTTAAATCCTTCACTTGTCACTGCAGTCACTTATGCTCTATTACCTGACTAAACGTAAAGTTTTCGTACAATACGTTGTTAGGGTTATTGATGGGGCTTCGTTCGCCATTTCAAATGGCTACCCTTAAGCCGCTTCAAGTGATATTAATGGCTGTTTTTTTTAATTTTTGTACATCTGAATTAACTTGAAACTATCTAACTTCTTTTCACTTTTCTGAGGTAAAACAAAAAAAATAATAAGTTAATTTGTATTAACTTAATAACTCATATTTCTAATAAGTTAATATTTTTACCTTAAATTTTTTGATTAATTAGAAGTTAATTTTTGATAAATTTATATAATTAAAATCTAATACAAATAATTCAGATTATTAGTTTCAAGATTTACCTAAATATAAGTGGTTTCAAATTATAAGAGGGTTTTTTTTTGAGAATATGTCAAAAATCAGTTGTTTTGTATAGTTATTTATAAAGTTATGGTGACAAGTTTATGACATGGGTTTTGTTGTGCTCCACCGGGAATAGGAACATAAATCATGATAAATATGATGGTTTAAGATAACTGGGTTTTAGTAAAGTGTAACAACTTTGTGATTGGTGCCTTCAGTAAGTTAGTTGAATTTGGGTCGGGTGAGCTTACAGATTGATTAGGGTTCGTCTAGTATGGGTTATATATGTATTCTCAGTACGTGAATTCGTGTTAAGATTAATAAAGTGAAGCAAGTCATAATCTAGGGTTAAACTAGATTAAAAAGGCGAACTATAATTTTCTACCATTTTCATTATCTGAATTATGTCATCTCTAACTGTTAGGAATATGTTATAGTCTTGATAATAATTCACCAAAACATCTTAATTAGATTTATTAAGTGTCTTTGGTAGCTTTCAATGGATGACCATAATTATCTATCCGTTGAAAGAGTAGCTTATACGAATAAGTATGTAGCACATTCTGTATGCTAGAGTAGCTGGGGGATTTGAGAATTTTATTTATTTCTAAGTCATGTTGACTACTAGCAAGATATACAAAAGAGGTGGGTTAATTATTAATATAAAATCCCTTGTAATTTTATAAAAGTAAAAGAGTATCAACTGCTATGGAAACAAGTTCAACTTCTAATCTACAAAGCTTCAACGGATGACTCTGCAAGTTTCAACGGATAAAAGATAAAGTTATCAACGGATAATATCAAGAAAGCTTCAACGAATAACACCTATAAAGCCTCAACGGATAATCAACATGATGACAGTTGAAAGGGACTTGACAGAAGCTGACAGAGTCACATGGGTTGATAGTGCACAAAAGAAATGTGGCAGCCTGATTGCAGGTGTTAGAAGAAAATGAAGCATTCCCATTTCCATTCAAGACAACCTTGTTCAAAGATGATGTATCTAACTTGGATTGCACTGGACAGAGAAATGAAAAAACATGTGAATGGACCTAGATGATAGGAATATTATTTGTCTTATTGCACATGTAACTTGGTGATATGTAAATCAAGTGTAGCAAGTAACTTAGAAAAATGAAATCAACAAGAACAAGTAGAGGAAACAGGTCGTATCTCTAGAAACACTCTCAAGTTCTAAGTTGTAAGTTTTACTTCTAAGCAGCTGTGTGTATTGTTAGGGCTAAACACGCACTAATAATTCACGCAAGTATACGTATTTGCAAGTAATATAGAATTATTTCTACTTCGATCCCACATAGACTGGCTTTGGTTAACTATGTAATTTATGCACTTATGCACCGATGATATGGTTATTATCCAATGCTAAGACGATAACAAATTTGAGGTTGATTATACTACGAATTAAACTAACAATTATAACTAAGAGAGTAAAGAGAGTTGTATATTATATGAGACAAACATGAGATTTTAACTTCATTAAATACTTCATTCAATAGCCTTATTGTTCTTAACCTTAGCATGTAATGGTGATAACACTAATCAGATAACACGAAACTGCTAAACGCCAACTTTCGTTACACGAATAACATACTACCAGACATCCACAAAAGAGATACAAGCTGAATAGACCCCAATTATATTAAGACCCTATATGTCAATAGAATTTGACAACATAAAGGTTTAAAGCACAAGCTATCTATCATGATTACACAGGGCAAGTAAGATGGTTAAAATTACCTACAAATCATGCATAACAATAACACATGAACCTATGCTAGCATGGCAAGTTCTAAATCCTTAAATTCACTATCGCTTCATTAAAGATTAACACGCAATCTTTAAGTTCGCGACTCTCATAAGACGAATAAGCACAACCAATACTAGGTTATCATACAATCACCACACACTAAGGCATCAAAACAATTTAACTAAAGAAATCCATAAGTAAATCCGCTAGAACCCCATGATAACAATTAGCCCATAATTAGACTCATCATCAACGTGGGTTCTGATGAAAGCATGGTATAATAAACGTAGTCTTTATACTGAATAAATAACAAAACCAAGTATGAAACAAGAGTAAGGTTCACGAATAAGAAAACTAGCATCCAAGTTACAACTTAGAACAAAGATTCATAAGTAAAAATAACATCTTCTCTGTTTTTAGTTGAATCGTGCTAACACGGTCTTCTTACAGCTCTCCTTGTGCTCTGGTACGTCTCTCGTACGTCCCTCTTTAGCAAACGTCCTTTAATTAAGTATATATAGCAGCCCATGCAAGATAAAAGTCCTTCAATTATAAATCAAGTAAAATCAGGATTCTGGGATCCCGACCTGGCGCGGCCGCGCGCTTCATCAGCGTGGGCGTGGTGGCTTTGTGACAAATGGGTGTGGCCACGCGCTAGACTTGTACGGGCGCGCCGTGCTTCTGGAAAACCTTCTGATTTTCTTTAATTCCTGCTGCAATTGAGTTGGCTTCCCGGGCTTTAATCTTTGGACACCATCCTAACACCATATTAGCACCAAAATAATGCTAATTCACCTGATTCTTAGAATAATGCCTGAAATGCAAAAAAACTAGAAAACACATTAAAACACCAACAACTTGAGTACAAATGCATCAATTCAAAGCTTAATAGAGCATTATAAGTGTCATAAATGCCATTCAACATACCCCCAAACTTGAATTGATGTTTGTCTTCAAGCATAAACAGACTCAAAGAACAAGAAACAAAAATGCATGAATGCAACTACATGAATGCAAAGATCCCAATAGAATAAATAAACCAATCAACAAGCGACATCTCAATAAATGCGGTTACTTGCATAAAGATCAATCAAACCATAAAAATCAACTTACAAACTAGAGACGTGCGTGTGTGCAACTGCTTACAGATATAATATCGTAACTAGATCAATAATCATGACTCACTACTCATCAAGGAAATCGCAAGGTTATAAATAAAATAAAAAACTAGACTTAAAATAACCTATAACACTTCAATTCTTATATTGGAGTTTTATATGGATTCATGCTTTTATTCAAACAAAATAACACATATGCTTATTTGATCGTGCAATGAGTGAGGTCCACAAAAGACTTATACAATAGTACCCATGTAGCGAGCGTTAGGTTAGCGGATCCCAGACTATAAAAGCCTTAGGTCACTAGGCACAAAGTCCCCAAAGAACTTAACAACTCGAGTAATAAAGAGCCCACTCGTGATCAATTATACATAACACTTATCTTTTTTTTTCTCTTTTTTTCACACTTTATGGAACGAGTGCGTTTCGATCCATCTCATTCAACCGTAGACTATTCATATAAATATGAGCCAGCTACTAGCCATTTGACACCTAGCCACAACAACTAGCAATGAAATCCAATTTTTCTCCAATTTATAAAAATCCATGTTATTTCATTATTAAGAGAATATCCTCAAATTTTAAATATAAACAAGCGATTAAACCTCGACAAACAAACAAACCATAATCATGATCTAGCACTTAAGCAATCTATAAGAGTTAGTGAAATACAAGTGTCTCTAGCATGCAAATCAACTTAATATGACTCAACATCTCTAAATACGACATCACTACACTAGCATCAAAATCACAAGTCAATCGGAAAAATCATAAATGGGATCATGTTATAATGCAAATGCATGAACTATATGAAAAAATTAACATAAAAACTACCAAAAATAAAAAAAACTACATGGCAAAATGTAACTATATGAACTAAACTATCATGAATACGTAAACTATATGCGACTCACACAAAATATATTCCTTCAACTACTACCCAGAACTTAAAATATTCACTGTCCTCAGTGAAGGTAATAGTAAGGAATCAGGTATACCTAATCAGAATCAGGCTCCTCACCCTCAACGAGTGGAGTGTCAGGTGTGTCCGTAGGTGGATACACGGAATCCTCACCAAATAATGGCCACTGGATGTCAACACCAGTGGCTCTGAAAGCTATCTCCAATGCCTGGATGAGATCACGTGCAAACCTGTTGTGGATGTCATACATCGCATCCATCCTCTTAGCCAGACGCCTGTACTGTGCAATGCTCATGCCTGCTCCAACATCAGATCCTTCCTCCTCCTCATGTGCCTGCTGCGATGGCCCCGCATCTCCTAGCTGAGATCTCCAAGCAGTCCTGCTCGCCTGAGTGGCCCCAACAGCTGGCCTCCCACCAGGTAGATGGTCAAAAATATAACCAAGCCCCTTCAGATCGGGCTTTCTTCCATCCCACTCTTGCATCACAGCCAAAGTAGTGTTGTCAATAGGAGCACTCGAGATCTGCAACTGCTCGTGTGCTAGCCAATGAACACCAACTGCCACGCACAACTTCGTCACAACGGATGCATACGGTGTAGACCCTGTGGTACTCCCCCTAACTTCAGAATACCCTGATAAATTATTATCCCAAGATCCACATAATCTCCCTGAAGAATGCCCCATAATAGCCGTGCATGCTCTACAGTAATCTCATGCACATGAGAAGATTGCATGATATTAGCACAAATAAACGCGTTCCATGCACGGGCAAACCTGTTCATGCTAGAAGCCGAGAACATAGAATACTCAGTAGTGCCCCTCTTGATCTTCCAGTGAGTGTCATACATGCATAGTGTAGCAATAATAAGATCCATATCAGAGTCCTCTGGAGTCTTATCATTCCAAGTGTCCTACCTAGGCTTCCTCACGAGCTGCTCAATCACCGTCCTAATAGCCTCAGTATTATCTGCTTGCTCAATTACTGAATTCTGTATCATCTGAATCATGCTCGACTTGATCTCAAAAGTGTTATCCGCGATGGATGGCCTGATGATAATTGACTGAATATCATTGATCTTAGTCTTAGAATAGTCCATCAACGCCTTAGTATTATCTGCTTGATCTCCCATCTCTAATAAAGGCGGTTCTTCGATTTTCTCTTCTTCTACTACTTTCTCTTCATCCTCAAAATATTCTCTTCGCTCCTCTACAACTTCTTCCTCGTCTTTATCCAGAATTCTCCTACGAATTCGCGAACGCGTTTGCATAAACGATCGCTAGATTACCTGAAGCATGACAAGAAAAAGAGTAGGTAAGTAACAATGTCCGAGTCAATGAACTTTAATGATTACTGATGACAAACACATAAACTAAAAGTTAACACTGCAGTCCCCGGCAGCGGCGCCAAAAAGTTGTTAGGGCTAAAAACGCGCTAATAATTTACGCAAGTATACGCGTTCGCAAGTAATATATAATTATTTCTAGTTCATTCCCACATAGACTGGCTTTGATTGACTATGTAATGTATGCACTTATTATTAAGTGGCATTTATGACACTTATTTATGCTCTAATAAGCTTTGAGTTGCTATATTTGTACTCAAGTTATTTGTGTTTTAACGTGTTTTCAAGTGTTTTTGCATTTCAGGCTTTACTTCGTGAATCAGGTGAATTAACATGGTTTTAATGCTAATATGGTATTTAGGATGTGTGCAAGTAAAAGCTTGAAGGATTGTCTCGAAGCTGCAGGGAATAAAGGAGAAGAAATAATAATTTCTGGCAGAAGGTTGGCGCGCCCGCGCTGTGATAGCGCGCAGCCGCGCCGTGAAGCAGGAAGTCGGCGCGCACGCGCTGTTGAAGCGCGCGGTCGCGCCGTGTCAGGATACAAAAATCCTAATTCTTTTATAATTCGAATTTCTGGACTCCTGGGATGCATGGACTGCTATATAAACATATCTTAGGTCATTTTTAATAACAAGAAGTCAGAGACGGACCTAAGCGCAAGGAGAAGACGACAAGAGACCTTCTGGCACAATTCAACATAGGCGAAGATGATCTAGTTTATTATTGTGAATCTTTGTTTTAGTTGTAATTTGGATGCTTATTTCTTATGTTGTTGAACCTATACTCTCGTTTGTACTTCGTTTTATTTATTCATATAAAGATTACGTTTATTATATCATGTTTTCATCGGAACCCACGTTGATGATGAGTCCGATTATGGGCTAATCGTTATCGTGGGATTTTAGCGGATTTACTTATGGATTTCTTTAGTTAAATTATTTGTATGCCTTAGTATGTGGTGATTGTATGATATCCTAGTACTGGTTGTGCTTATTCGTCTTATGAACGTCGCGAACTTATAAGATAGTGTGTTAATTCTTAATGAAGTGAAAGTGAATTTAAAGATTTAGAACTTGCCATGCTAGCATAGGTTCATGTCATTGTTATACATGATTCGTAGGTAATTTTAACCATCTTACTTGCCCTATGTAATCAAGATAGATAACTTGTGCTTTAACCATTATGTTGTCAAATTCTAAAGACATATAGGGTCTCAATATAATTGGTGCCTATTCAGATTCAATCTCTTTTGTGGATGTTTGGTAGAATGGTACTCGTGCAACGAAAGTTGGCATTTATCAGTTTCGTGTTGTCTGGTTAGTGTCATCACCATTGCATGCTAAGGTTAAGAATAATAAGGCTATTGAATGAAGTATTTAATGAAGTTAAAATGCCTTGTTTGTCATATATATCAATTCAGTCAATCTTATTCTCGTAGTTATAATTGCTAGTATAATTCTTAGTTATAAACAACCTCAATTTGTTATCGTCTTAGCATTGGATAATAACCATACATTGGTGCTTAGGTGCATAAATTAGATAGTTAACCAATACAGTCTCTGTGGGAACGAACTAGAAAAGATTATATACTACTTGCGAACTCATATACTTGCATGTAATATTAGCGCGTGTTTAGTGACTAACAAGTTTTTGGCGCCGTTGTCGGGGACTGTAGTGTTAATTTATTTGTTTAAGTGCTTTCCATCAATGGTCGTTAAAGTTCATTGACTTGGACACTGTTACTTATTTGTTCCTTGTGTGGTTTCAGGTACTCTAGCGAGGGTGTATGCATACGCGTTCGCGTACTCATAAGAGAACTCTGGATAAAGCCGAGGAAGAACTTGTGGTAGTTCGTATAGAAGTTTTTGAGGAAGAAGAAGAGAAAGTTGAAGAACCAGCATTAGTTGAGATGGGGGATCAACCAGAAAATCCGAAGGCTTTGATGGACTATTCTCAGCCTAAGATTAATGACATTCAGTCAAGCATCATCAGACCGACCATCAGGGCTAACACGTTTGAGATCAAGTCAAGCACAATTCAGATGATACAGAACTCAGTTCAGTTTGGGGGTAATCCTACTGAAGACTCAAACATGCACATCAGGGATTTCATCGAGATTTGTGACACTTTCAAATTCAATGATGTGACTGAAGATACCATTAAGCTGTGATTATTCCCATTCTCTTTGAGAGACAAAGCGAAGTGTTGGTTACATTCTCTACCAGCAGGGTCTATCACCACTTGGGAGGATTTGCGTAAAAGTTTCTCACTAAATTCTTCCCTATGGCGAAGACTGCTGCAATCAGGAATGCTCTTACTCAGTTTGCTCAGCAAAATGGAGAATCTCTGTGAGGCTTGGGATTAATATAAGGAGATGCTAAGAAAGTGCCCACACCATGGCATGCCTGATTGGATGATCATTAACTGTTTATACAATGGATTGGGTGCTATGTCTAGACCCATGCTTGATGCAGTATCAGGAGGAGCCTTGTGGGCTAAAAGCTATGATGAAGCTTATCAACTTATTGAACTAATGGCTGCTAATGAGTACCAGAATCCTGCACAGAGACTTACTCATGGAAAGGTAGCAGGAATTTTGGAGTTGGACGCAGCAACTGCTATCTCTACCCAACTTAAGGCTTTGACGATGAAGGTGGACACTTTGGCTAATTATGGAGTTAATCAAATCACTAGTGTTTGTGAGCTATGTGCTGGTGCCCATGAGACTGATCAGTATGCAATTTCTAATGAATCAGCTCAATATGTGAGCAACTTCCAGCGATCGCAGCAACCAGTGCCAGCCACTTATCATCCCAACAACCGCAATCATCCTAATTTCAGCTGGAGCAATGCTCAGAATACGGTTCAACAACCTTATCAGCTGTATTCAGCTAAGCAGTACAACCCCCCTGGTTTTTAGCAACCACAATATGTGCCAAAGCAACAGCTCCAGATACAACCAGCTAATGAAAAATCCGAATTAGAGGAGTTGAAGCTTATGTGCAAGAGTCAAGCTATTTATATCAAGACCTTGGAAAATCAAATTGGGCAAATTGCCAATGCCTTGCTAAATCGTCAACCTGGTACATTGCCTAGTGACAATGAAGTGCCAGGAAAGAAGGAAGCTAAGCAGCAGGTAAAGGCAATTACTTTGAGGTCTGGGAAGGTTGCGAATCCCGAACAAACTCAAGAGTTGACTGAAGAAGCTGTGGCTGAGAAAGAAGTAGAGCAGTAGGATAAAGAAGTGGAACCAAGAAAGACTACTGTTGAGCACACTCCGCCTGAGGGTAATACAGGGGAGAAGCAGATCTATCCTCCACCGCCTTTTCCCAAGAGGCTGCAGAAGAAAAAGCTGGACAAGCAATTTGAGAAGTTTCTGGAGGTGTTCAAGAAACTTTATATCAATATACCTTTGCCGAGGCTCTCGAGCAGATGCCTAGTTATGCAAAGTTTATGAAAGGTATTCTATCTCGGAAGTTGAAGCTAGATGATTTAGAGACTTTCGCTCTCACGGAGGAATGCAGTGCTGTGCTGCAACAGAAGTTGCCTCCAAAGCTTAAAGATCCAGGAAGCTTCACTATTCCATGTACTATTGGAAAAGTGTCATTTGACATATGTTTATGTGACTTGGGAGCTAGCATCAATCTGATGCCCTTGTCAATCTTCAAAAAGTTGGATTTACCTGATCCAAAGCCTACATACATGACTCTGCAGTTGGCCGATCGTTCTATTACATACCCGCGAGGTATTGTGGAGGATGTCTTGGTCAAGGTGGATAAACTCTTCTTACCTGCTGATTTCATTATTCTTGATTTCAAGGAGGATAAGAAGATTCCCATAATCTTGGGGAGACCTTTCTTGGTGACTGGCCGAAGCTTGATTATTGTGCAAAAGGGTGAGCTCAAAATGCGAGTGCTGGATCAGGATGTGACTTTTAATGTGTTCAATGCTATGAAATTTCCTACTGATACCGAGGAGTGCTTCAAAGCGAAGTTGGTCGATTCGGTGGTCACATCGGAACTTGATCAATTGCTAAGGTCTAATGCCTTAGAAAAAGCCTTGTTAGGAAATTCAGATAGTGAAGATGATGAATGTGAAGAGCAATTGCAGTATTTGAATACTTCTCCCTAGAAGAGAAAGATTGATATGCCTTTTGAATCTCTTGGAAATGAGGAATTGGATAAAGCTCCTAAACGCCTCAAGCCATCTATTGATGAAGCTCCCACTCTTGAGCTTAAGCCGTTTCCTGAGCATTTGAGGAATGCGTATTCCGGTGATGCATCTACTCTACCTATTATTATTACATCTAACCTTTCAGGTAGTGAGGAGGACCAGCTCTTGAGGATTTTGAGAGATTTTAAGTCGGCAATTGGATGAACTATAGCAGATATTAAGGGAATCAACCCTTCTTACTGTATACATAAAATTCTGCTAGAGGAAGGTAGCAAGCCTATAGTCGAGCAGCAAAGAAGACTTAATCCTATCATGAAGCAGGTAGTGAAGAAGGAAATTCTCAAGTGGCTAGATGCAGGGATCATCTACCCTATTTTCGACAGTTCTTGGGTAAGTCCGGTTCAATGTGTGCCAAAAAAAGGTGGAATTACTGTGGTAGCAAATGAGAAGAATGAGCTTATCCCTACTAGAACAGTCACGGGGTGGAGAGTTTGTATGTACTATCAGAAGCTAAACAAAGCCACCAGGAAGGACCATTTTCCATTGCCTTTCATTGATCAGATGCTCGACAGGTTGGCTGGTCATGAGTATTACTGTCTTCTGGATGGTTATTCGGATTATAATCAGATATGTATCGCTCCAGAAGATCAGGAGAAGACTACCTTCACTTGTCCATTTGGTACTTTCACCTTCAGACGAGTTTCTTTTGGTCCGTGTGGTGCACCAGCCATATTTCAGAGTTGTATGATGGCCATCTTTTCTAACATGATTGGCCAGAATGTGGAGGTGTTCATGGACGACTTCTCAGTCTTTGGCAATTCTTTTGATGAATGCTTGCAAAATCCGGGACACGTTCTTAAGAGGTGTGTTGAGACCAATCCGGTTCTCAATTGGGAGAAATGTCATTTTATGGTGCGTCAAAGCATTATTCTCGGGCACAAGGTTTCTAATAAGGGTCTAGAGGTGGACAAGGCTAATGTGGGGGTCATTGAGAATCTTCCTCCACCCATTTTTGTCAAGGGAATTCACAGTTTTCTTAGTAATGCAGGTTTCTACAGGCGTTTCATCAAGGACTTCTCAAAAATTTCAAAGCCTTTATGCAGTCTATTAGAGAAAGATATTCCTTTTAAATTTGATGACGGGTGCCTTTCAGCTTTTGAGACACTGAAGAAAAGTCTAATCACAGCACCTGTCATAACTGCACCTGATTGGAATGAGCCTTTTGAGATGATGTATGATGCAAGTGACTATGCAGTTGGAGCAGTTCTTGGGCAGAGAAAGAACAATATATTTCAAATAGTCTACTATGCTATTAAGACTCTAAATGGTGCTCAACTGAATTACACTACTACGGAGAAGGAACTTTTGGCTATCCTCTACGGTTTTGAGAAATTTCGATCATATCTACTTGGGACTAATGTGACAGTGTTCACTGATCACACCACCATTCGATATCTCGTCTCAAAGAAGGACTCGAAGCCTAGATTGATTCGATGGGTTCTTTTGCTCTAAGAATTTGAACTAGAGATCAAGGACAGAAAAGGAACTGAAAATCAAGTTGCTGATTATCTCTCGCGTTTAGAGAATCCTAATGCCACTTCGTTGGATAAGACATTGATCAATGAGTCTTTTCCCGATGAGCAGTTGTTTGAAGTGTAAGAAGAAGAACCGTGGTTTGCAGACATTTTGAACTATCTTGTGAGTAATATCATGCCTCCCGACTTATCTTCAGCTCAATGGAAGAAGTTTCTTCATGAGGTGAAATGGTACATGTGGGATGAGCCGTTTCTTTTTCGCCAAGGAGCTGACCAAATCATCAGGCAATGTATTCCTTACAGTGAAATGGGGGTGATCTTGCGAGATTTCCACTCAACGGCTTATGGAGGACATTATGGTGGAGAAAAGACAGTATCTCGTGTTATTCAAGCAGGTTTCTTTTGGCTAACATTGTTTAAAGATGCTCATCAGTTCATTTTGAAATGTGATCGATGTCAATGAGTGGATAATATGTCTAAGAAGGATGAGATGCCTCTTAATGTGCTTCTCGAGGTTGAGGTCTTTGATGTTTGGGGAATTGACTTTATGGGGCCATTTGTCTCATCTTGTAACAATTAGTATATCTTGTTGATAGTTGATTATGTGTCGAAATGGGTTGAAGTTAAGGCGTTGCCAACTAATGATGCGAAAGTGGTGCTTAATTTTCTCCACAAGCAAATATTCACAAGGTTTGGAACTCCAAGAGTCATAATTAGTGATGAGAGGTCACATTTTTGCAATCAAAAGTTCACTACTATGATGAAAAGGTATAATGTGAATCATCACATTGCTACTGCTTATCATCCTCAGACGAATGGTCAAGCTGAGGTATCCAATAGGGAGATCAAGCGAATTTTGGAGAAAGTAGTATTCCATCAAGGAAGGATTGGTCTTTAAATCTTGATGAAGCTGTTTGGGCATATAGAACAGCATATAAGACTCCATTGGGAATGTCACCGTTTCAGTTAGTATATGGTAAGGGGTGTTATTTGCCTTTGGAGCTCGAGCATAAAGCGTATTGGGCTTTGAAGAAATTGAATCTAGACTTGGATGCATCTGGAAAGAAGAGAATGCTTCAGTTGAATGAACTTGACGAGTTTCGGCTTCAAGAGTATGAAAATAATAAGATATATAAGGAGAAAGTCAAGAGGTGTCACGATCAGGGTCTAGTGATCAAGAAATTTGTGCCAGGGAAACATGTTCTTTTGTTCAACTCTCGTTTCCGAATTTTTCCTGGAAAGTTGAAGTCAAGATGGCCAGGTCCCTTCATAATCAAAACTGTGTTTCCACATGGAGCGGAGGAAATTTTTGAGAATGATCTGGGCCAAACATTCAAGGTGAATGGTCAACGGTTGAAGCATTATTATGGTGACACGGCAAACCGCGCGGTGGTTAGTGCCATTTTATTGTCCATTTAATCTCGGGATTCTACGTCAAGCTAACGACGTAAAAGAAGCGCTTTTTGGGAGGCAGCCCAAGTTTGTTGTAAATTAGCAAGTAGAGGAAGCAAGAAGAAAAGAGAAAATCACAAAAAAATCAAAAAAATTTTGAAAAAATCAGGTCTGACTACAGATGCTTGGCACGCCCGCGCTGTCCTAGCGCGCGGACGCGCCATTTTTAAAGAGACACCGCGCGCCCGCGCCAGTTTGGAAGAAGTAGCGCGTACCCTCGCTGTCCCAGCGCGCGCCCGCGTCGTTTCCCGACTTGGGAAAAAATATATAAGGCAATTTTTGGGGAAAAATGGGAATTTGGTCCCAATATCAATTCCTAACCGATTTTTACTCCCCCACATCCCATAATTCCCTCTCCTAATCAATTCCATTATTCCCATGATCCCCACAATCAATCCCCACTTCTATTCCTTATAGAATTCAGACCTCTCCACCTATAAATACATGCACTTACATACAATTTCTTCACCACATCACAACTTCTCAAACACAAATTCTCTATAAACACTTAAGCTTTTATTCTCTCTAATCAAGTTCAATTGCTCCCAAGAGATGAAGGACTCAAGTCAATAGCATCGCCACCAATTCTTCAACTTCGAGTGGTGTGAGGCCGAGGTTTTCTACTCTTGAGGCTGAATCAGAGTATACTAGGCTTCTTTTGAAGCCAATCATTAAGGAGCGTGGTTTTCTTCCCTCAGTTAAGGATGGTAAGCTGTTGGAAACAATTCAGGAGATGGTATGGGTCTCTTTCTGTGAAGAGCCCGCTGCTGTACCCATGAGTATTGTGTGAGAGTTTTATGCTAACGCAAAGGCGAAGAAGAATGGTTTCACAATGGTGAAGGGGATAAAGGTGGATTATAGTGCAAAATAAATAAGGAGGGTAATTAATCAACCAAAGAAGAAGTCCGGGCAAGAAGTTTGGAATGATAAGGCTCCAGAGGACTTTTACTTGGATTTAATTGTGGCTACTCTTTGTGTGCCTAAGACTCGGTGGACATGCAAAAGAGGCACATCTGCGTACGCCACATTCCCTGCTTCTTGTATGAGTCAATTTGGTCGTACTTGGAATGCATTTATTTGTACAAATATTCTGCCATCGTCTCATATGCATGAGGTTCCTGTAGAACGAGCACACTTATTGTGGGGTATTCTGAAGGATGATTATGTGGACATTGGTAGGATTATTCATCATGGAATTTTGAGATTCTTAAAAGCGAGCACCACGGGTTCTATACCGTATGGATTTGTTGTAATGAGGTTGTGTGCGGCAGTTCGTGTTCGTTGGGCCGCGCATGAGCAACTTCAGCTCCCTAGTGTTCCTATTGATAATTCGATTATATAGCACATGGTGGAGTGGTATGGTGGTGAGCCCGATCCTAAAGGGCTTGGCTATTCATTTTATTTGAATTCGGGCAACCGACCATCTGATCAGCATTATAATATTGGGACAAAGAAGGCCCGTGAAGCAGGTTGGAGAGCTCAATTAGGGGATGAGATAGAGCTGTCGCAGTTAAAGGTACTGTCAAAGAGGAGCTCGACGCAGTATAGGCATCTTGCTAGGAGGATGGATGCGATGCACGACATCCATAGTCATTTTGCGCAGGATCTCACCCAGGCACTTGGGACCGCATTTAGAGCCACCGGAGTTGATATTCAGTGGCCAAAATTTGGTGAGGGCTCTGTGTATCCGCCTCCTGACACTCCTGACACTCCACCCCTTGAGGGTGAGAATTCTGATGACGAGTAGGTATGCCTGATTCTTTACTATTACCTTCACTGGGGACAATGAATATTTTAAGTTTGGGGGTAGTAGTTGAAGGAATAGTTTGTGTGAGTCTCATATAGTTTTGCATATTCATTGCTAGTTTAGTTCATATAGTTGCATATTTTTCCATGTAGTTTTTTTATCTTTTGGTAGTTTTTATGATAGTTTGTTCATGTAGGTTCATGCATTTGCATTATAACATGATCCCTTAGATAATTTTTCTGATTGACTTGTGATATTGATGCTAGTGTAGTGATGTTGTATTTAGTGATGTTAAGTCGTATTAAGTTGATTTGCATGCTAGAGACACCTGTATTTCACTGAGTCTTATAGGTTGTTAGAGTGCTAGATCATGATCATAGTTTATTTGATTTGCCGAGGCTTAATCGCTTGTTTATATTTAGAATTTAGGGTATTCTCTTAATAATAAAAGATATGGATATTTAAAAATTGGAGAATTTGGATTTCATTACTAGTTGTGTGGCTATGTGTCAAATGGCTAGTAGCCGGCTCATATTTATATGAGTAGTCTAGGGTTGAATGAGATGGAGCGAAACGCACTCATTCAGAAATTGAAAAAAAAAGAAAAGAAAAAAAGATAATAAAGAAAGGAAAAGAAAAAAAAGAATAAGTGTTATGTATAATTTATCACGAGTGGGCTCTTTAGTACTCGAGTTATTAAGTTCTTAGGGGACTTTATGCCTAGTGACCTAAGGCTTTTATAGTCCAGGATCCGCTAATTTAACGCTCGCTACATGGGTACTATTGTATAAGTCTTTTGTGGACCTCACTCATTGCACGGTCAAGTAAGCATAAATGTGTTGTTCTATTGAGAATAAAAGCATGAATCCATATAAACTTCAAATAAGAACTGAAGTGTTATAAGTTATTTTGAGTCTAGCTTTTTATTCTATGTATAACCTTGCGATTTCCTTGATGAGTAGTGAGTCATGATTATTGAACTAGTTGCGATAGTATATCTGTAAGCATATTCACACACGCACGTCTCTAGTTTGTAAGTTAATTTGTATGATTTGATTGATCTTCATGCGAATAATTGCATTTGTTGATATGTTGCTTGTTGGTTGGTTGAGTTATTCTATTGGGGATCGTTGCATTCATATTAGTTGCATTCATGCATTTTTGTTTCTTGTTCTTTGAGTATGTTTATGCTTGAGGACAAGTATCAATTCAAGTTTGGGGGTATGTTAAGTGGCATTTATGACACTTATTTATGCTCTAATAAGCTTTGAGTTGGTGTATTTGTACTCAAGTTATTTGTGTTTTAACGTGTTTTCAAGTGTTTTTGCATTTCAGGCTTTACTTCGTGAATCAGGTGAATTAGCATGGTTTAATGCTAATATGGTGTTTAGGATGTATGCAAGTAAAAGCTTGAAGGATTGGCTTGAAACTGCAAGGAATAAAGGAGAAGAAATAATAATTTATGGCAGAAGGTCGGCGCGGCCGCGCCGTGAAGCAGGAAGTCGGCGCGCCCGCGCTGTTGAAGCGTGCGGCCGCGCCGTATCGGGATACAAAAATCCAAATTCTTTTATAATTCGAATTGCTGGACTCCTGGGATGCATGGACTGCTATATAAATATATCTTAGGTCGTTTTTAATAACAAGAAGTCAGAGACGGACCTGAGTGCAAGGAGAAGACGACAAGAGACCTTTTGGCACAATTCAAAAAAGGCGAAGACGATCTAGTTTATTCTTGTGAATCTTTGTTTAAGTTGTAATTTGGATGCTTATTTCTTGTTTTATTGAACCTATACTCTCGTTTATACTTGGTTTTATTTATTCATATAAAGATTACGTTTGTTATATCATGTTTTCATCGGAACCCACGTTGATGATGAGTCCGATTATGGGCTAATCGTTATCGTGGGGTTCTAGCGGATCTACTTATGGATTTCTTTAGTTAAATTATTTCTATGCCTTAGTATGTGGTGATTATATGATATTCTAGTACTGGTTGTGCTGATTCATCTTATGAGCGTCGCAAACTTATAAGATAGTGTGTTAATTCTTAATGAAGCGAAAGTGAATTTAAGGATTTAGAACTTGCCATGCTAGCATAGGTTCATGTCATTGTTATGCATGATTCGTAGGTAATTTTAACCAACTTACTTGCCCTATATAATCAAGATAGATAACTTGTGCTTTAACCGTTATGTTGTCAAATTCGATAGACATATAGGGTGTCAATATTATTGGTGCCTATTCATCTTCTATCTCTTTTGTGGATGTCTGGTAGAATGGTACTCGTGCAACGAAAGTTGGCGTTTATCAATTTCGTGTTGTCTGGTTAGTGTCATCACCATTGTATGCTAAGGTTAAGAATAATAAGGCTATTGAATGAAGTATTTAATGAAGTTAGAATCCCATGTTTGTCATATATATCAATTCATTCAATCTTATTCTCGTAGTTATAATTGCTAGTATAATTCTTAGTTATAAACAACCTCAATTTGTTATCGTCTTAGCATTGGATTATAACCATACATTGGTGCTTAGGTGGATAAATTAGATAGTTAACCAATACAGTCTCTGTGGGAACGAACTAGAAAAGATTCTATAATACTTGCGAACTTGTATACTTGCGTGTAATATTAGCGCGTGTTTAGCGGCTAACACTTATGCACCAATGATATGGTTATTATCCAATGCTAAGAGGATAACAAATTTGAGCTTGATTATACTACGAATTAAACTAACAATTATAACTAAGAGAGTAAAAAGAGTTGTATATTATATGAGACAAACCTGGGATTCTAACTTCATTAAATACTTCATTTAATGGCCTTATTGTTCTTAACCGTAGCATGCAATGGTGATGAAACTTATCAGATTCCACGAAACTGCTAAACGCCAACTTTCGTTGCACGAATAACATACTACTAGACATCCACAAAAGAGATAGAAGCTGAATAGACACCAATTATATTGAGACCCTATATGTCTATAGAATTTGACAACATAAAGGTTTAAAGCACAAGCTATCTATCATGATTACACAGGGCATGTAAGATGGTTAAAATTACCTACGAATCATGCATAACAATAACACATGAATCTATGCTAGCATGGCAAGTTCTAAATCCTTAAATTCACTTTCACTTCATTAAAGATTAACATGCTATCTTATAAGTTCGCGACTCTCATAACATGCTATCTAATTCTTAGAATAATGCCTGAAATGCAAAAACACTAGAAAACACATTAAAACACCAACAACTTGAGTACAAATGTATCAATTCAAAGCTTAATAGAGCATTATAAAGTGTCATAAATGCCATTCAACATGCATTCTTGCATCACAGAGATTTTCTCAATATATACATCTCTGGTCGAAATACAAATCCACCAGAATTTTTTTTAAACTCCTATTTATTTAATTTATGATTTGAATAATTTATAATCTTTATCCGCACTCTTGCATATTCAAACGCATTTGTATATTTAATAAAGAATTTTTCATAAAAGCAAAAAGAAATAAAAATTCTATTGAACCCCTCATCTGTAATTCTGTTGTTGCATTGTTAAGAAATAACAATTGGTATCTGAGCAAGCTCTTAACACACAAAGACTTTCAAGATCAAAGCAATCAAACAACATGAGCAGCAAGGATGTTGGAGGGAGGATCCCACTTCTGGATAAAGACAACTATCATCACTGAAAAGTGAAGATGCATCTTCATCTACTCTCTTAAGATGAAAGCTATGTCAAGTGCATAGAAAATGGAACTCATGTTCCTCGGAGGGTAGCAACAGATGTTGAAGATTCTATTCGAAATGAGTAGACTGTTCCAAAGCCTAAGTCAGAATGGATTGATGAAGATATTGAAGCAGTTCACAAAGGCAAAAAGGCCATGAACATTTTATTTAATTGTCTTAACCAAGACATGTTTAACCATGTCATAAAATACAAAATTGCTAAGGATATTTGGGACACTATTCAAGTGTTGCATGAGGGAACTGAGCAAGTAAGAGCAAACAAGATGCAACTTCTCCTACAATTATATGAACACTTCCATTTTGAAGATGGTGAGTCACTGAGTGATATTTTCAATATATTTCAAAAACTATTGAATGATCTAAAGTTGTATGGAAGAATCTACCAAATCAAAGGATTTCAACCTAAAATTTATGAGGTCTTTACCAAAAGAATGGAAGCCAATGACAGTCTCTCTCAGAAATTCACAAGAGTACAAGAATTTTACTCTTGAGAGACTGTATGGAATATTGAAGACCAATGAGTTTGAAATGGAACACGATGAGTTAATGAAGAAAAGAAGGAAGAAATATGGATATGTGGCATTGGTAGCTGAGCAAGAGAGAGAGGTGGATATGAAGGTTGAAGCTGTTAAAGCTGCACCAAACATGAATGTTTGTGAAGGCAGGTCTGAAATGAGCAAGGGAAAAAGGTTGATGGCTGAAGATGAAGACTGTCAAAGTCAAGATGATATGGATGAAGTTGATGAGCATCTAGCATTTATGTCTAGAAGATTTGCAAAGCTCAAATTCAAGAAATATTTTGGAGCTGCAAAGTCCAAAAGAAACATGGTTGACAAAACCAAATTTAAATGTTTCAAGTGTGGGCAGAGTGGTCATTTTGCAAATGAGTGCAGAAAGCCAAGTTCTAAAATTAAAAGATTTGAACTTGTTGATTACAAAAAGAAATATTTTGAATTGCTCAAACAAATAGAAAAGGCTTTCATAACTCAATAAAATGATTGGGCAGCTGATGGAGATGATGTAGATGAAGACATGAACTATGTCAACCTTGCTCTCATGGTCAAGTCAGATAAAATAGAGGTTAAATCATCTAGCAACCATGTAATCACTACTAATCTTGAACATCTTTTTAAAGATGAATGCAATGATTCTATATATGATATGTCTACTGAATTGTATCACTTGTATGTCACACTTAAGTCACTCATTAAAAAGAACATTAGAATTAAAGAGAATAATCAGTTTTTGGATGATAGAAATGCTGCATTAGAAACTCAATTCATTGAGTTTGAGAAATTAAATATTCAGTGTAAAGTTGCTAAAGATGAGTTAACTGAGTCTTTGAAGAAAGAGGAAATTATGAGAAAATAGCTTGAACGTGATCAAGAAGTTATTAAAGCCTGTAAATTTTCTAGGGATGTTAGTGCATAGATTGTCAACGTTCAAGGTATTAAATCATTTTGTGAAGCATCTTGGAAGAAAGACAAGAAGAAACTGAACCAAGAGTTAGTTGATGATCTATCAACGGATGTTAAATCAACGGATGATGAAGCTGGTCCATTGAAAGACAAAGCTTATCCGTTGAAAGATGAAGCTCATCCGTTGAATGTGAAAAAGATCATTAGCAAAGGAAAGTTAGCAAAGCTGAATGAGAAATATGGTTCAGTTACAAAGTATTTTGTCTCAGGAGAATCAAGCAAAACCAGGGATGTAGGGAAAGTGAATATAACACGTCTTTCAATGAATCAATCGAATGACGAGTTTGGAAAGGATTGAGGTCAAAGTAGAATCTAAAAGGAAAACAAATAGGAATGGGAAAGTAGGGATTAACAAATATAACAACTACACACCTAAGAAGTATGCACCTAGAAAAGCATGTGTGAAATGAGGTAGTGTTAATCATTTGTCTACTAATTGCAATTCTGTTATGAATGCACCCATGTATTCACCTCCTTCTTTGCCTAACATGCCTATGTCACCTATGCATGCCATGTCTGTTATGCCTCCACAAAATTCACTTGCACATTTTGCTAATATATCATTTGCACAAAATCCTTAGTATGCTACATTTAATATGCCACAAATTCCATATATCATGCCTGTCTGGAATAACATGTTTGCATAATCTAAGACATATCATATTAATAACAATGTGCTTGATGATTCTCAAACTAATTATGGGTTTCAAAGACCTACCCCCAAGATAAAGGTTGATCTTGAATTACCTGAACCTAGTGGTGGAAAGTCCAAGAAAATTAAGAAGAATGCTAACAAGTCAGGACCCAAGGAAACTTGATTTCTGAAATCAAATTGATTTGGTTTTGATGTGTACAGGGAAACAGAAAGAATCTATGGTATTTGGACAGTGGATGCTCAAGGTATATTACTGAAGATTCTACCCTGCTCACAGAGTTTAAGGAAAGAGTTGGCCCTAGCATTACCTTTGGAGATGACAACAAAGGGTATACTAAGGGATATGGATTAATTTGAAAAGGGAATGTCATCATTCATAAAGTTGACCTAGTTGATGGACTCAAGAATAATCTTTTGTGTTTCAGCCAACTATATGATAAAGGCAACTTAGTTACCTTTAATTCTGAAGCCTATGTTGTCACTTGCAAAAAGGACAGCAAAATGGTTCTTACCGGAGTAAGAAAAGGGAACGTATACTTAGCTGACTTCAACTATACAAATGCATACTCAATCACTTGTCTTTTTAGAAAAGCAAGTCAAAATAAAGTTGGCTATGGCACACGAAGCTGTCTCATTTGAACTTCAAGATAATGAATGAATTGGTCAGGAAAGACCTTGTTAGAGGCATTCCTTAAGTTGAATTCTCAAAGGATGGACTGTATGGTGCTTGTTAAAAAGGAAAACAAGTGAAAACATCATTTAAAAGGAAATTTGAAACAAAAATTGATGAATGATTACAACTGTTGCTTATGCATCTATTTGGACCAGTCAATGTATTATCAATTTTCAAGAACAGATATTGCCTAGTGATTGTAGATGATTTTTCTGAATTTTTATGGACATATTTTCTTGGATCAAAGGATGAAGCAAGTGAAATCATCGTCAATCATATCAGGCAAGTCAATAATTATATTGATCTCAAAATAAGAAGAATCAGGAGTGATAATGGAATTGAGTTCAAGAATTCTACAATGAGGTTGTTTTGTGAAGAAAATGGAATCATGCATGAGTTTTCAGCTCCAAGGACACCACATCAAAATCGAGTGGTTGAGAGAAGGAATAGATCATTGATTAAAGCTGCAAGGACTATGCTAGAAGAATCAAAGTTACTAACTTTATTTTGGGCTAAGGCTATCAACATTACATGTTACGCTCAGAATATTTCTTTGGTCAATCAATCCAAATGCATGACTCCTTAACAATTATTCAAGAATAGGAAGCCAATACTGAACTTTTTTCATGTTTTTGGATGCAAGTATTATATTCTAAGAAATCAAGCTGACCAACATGGAAAGTTTGATGCAAAAGCTGATGAAGGTATCTTTGTTGGATATGCTGTTGGAAAAGCATATATAGTCTACAATATGAGAACCATCATTGTTATGGAATCTGTACATTTTGTGTTTGATGATAAATATAATGAAGGACTGACAGATGAAAGTTTCCATGAAAGCCTCAAATTTGATAATGTTGAGATAAATTGTGATGATAGTGATGATGAAAGTGATCTAGAAGAAATGCCAAAAGTATATTCAAAATTGTCATCAAATAAAGGAACAACATTTGATGCACATAGTACTGCATCTGTTAAAAGACAAGGTACTGCATCCATTGAAAGACAAAGTGCAGCATCCGTTGAGAGACATAGTGTATCATCCGTTGAAGGAAGAATACAACAGTCGTTGACAATCATTCTAGATCATTTTTTGACAGAACTCCATCTTCAAATAAAAGATCCATAAACCCAGGGGGAGTGTCATCAAGTCAACACTTAGTTACACATCAAGACACTAATTATGCCACTTCATCTAGAGCAAATATACCACCTCAAAAAAATGGACTAAGGATCACCCATATGAACTGATCATTGGTGATGCAACATCTAGAGGGCAAATAAGGAGAGAAAATCAATATGGATGTCTATACGGTAGCTTTCAGTCACAGGAAGAACCAAAGAAGGTAGAAGAAGTATTGGGTTTTATCTATGCAAGAAGAGCTAAACCAATTTGAGAGAAAAAAAGTATGGAAGCTGGTACCCAATCCTAAAAACAAGCATTCTATTGACATTATATGGGTATTCAGAAATAAGATGGATGAAAATAGTATAGTCATAAGGAACAAAGCTAGATTGGTTGCTAAAAGTTACTCACAACAAGAGGGAATAGATTTTAATGAGACATTTTCCCCAGTTGCAAGACTTGAATCTATCAAAATCTTTCTAGCCTATGCCGCCTATGTCAATTTCAAAGTCCATCAAATGGATTTAAAAAGTACGTTTCTGAATGGAGAATTGGAGGAGGAAGTCTATGTCAGTCAACCTCCATATTTTGAAGACACCAACTTTCCAGACTATGTTTATTATATTTTGAAAGCACTTTATGGATTGAAGCAAGCATGTAGAGCCTGGTATGAAACATTGTCAAGTTCCTTTTAGATAATCACTTCATTAGAGATACTGTTGAAAAAGTTATTTTCTTTAGAAATGTAAATGGCCCTAGTATACTTGTTCAAATTTATGTAGATGATATAATATTTGGCTCTACAGATGATAAACTTTGTAAAAAGTTTGCCAAATTGATGCAAAGCAAATATAAAATGAGCATGATGGGAGAACTAACTTACTTTATAGGGTTACAAGTTAAGTAATTAAGTGATGGAATATTCATTAATGAAACTAAATATATTCATGATCTTTTAAAGAAGTTTGACTTAATGGATTGCACATCTGCAAAAATTCCCATGGCCACTATCACTAAACTTGAATTGAAAACAACTGAAAAGTATATGGACATTTCAAGTTATAGAGGCATGGTTGGATCACTTTTATATTTGACAGCTAGTAGGCCATATATAATGTTTTCAACATGTCTTTGTGCTAGATTCTTAGCTGATCCTAGAAAATCTCATTTAGTAGCTATTAAGAGAATTTTCAGATATCTCAAAGTGACACCAAAACTTGGCATTTGGTACCCTAGAGATTCTAGTTTTGATCTAATTGACTATTCAGATGTAGATTATGCAGGTTGCAGGATTGACATAAAAAGTACTATAGGAACATGTCAGTTTCTAGGAAATAAGTCGGTGTCCTGGTTTAGTAAGAAACAACACTCAGTTTCTACTTCTACAGCTGAGGCTGAATATATTTCTGCAACTTGCAGACATCTTTACCAATCCACTAGATGAATCAACTTTTACTAGGTTGGTAAGTGAGTTAGGTGTGCTCAAATTTCTTAAATTTCTATTATTGATGTCTATGTAATTTGTGATGCAGCCAAAAATTAATTTGATTTTCTTGAAAGAGTTAAATTTTGGATAAGTCAAAATTATTCCTTCAACGGATAATCTTTATCCGTTGAAAGTCAAATATATTTATGGATATATTATCCTTTAATGGATAATGGTGTATTCGATATCCATTGATCAATTTTAACCATTGATTCTAAAGCTTTATCCCTTAAAATATTCTTATAGTCTGTATGTATATGCTGATGGATAATTTTGGAATTTTCGCAATTTACTTATTTTTAAACGGTTACTTTTAGCAATTATCATTGGGGTATTTAATTTAATTTTTAATCATTTATGTGTCTTATTCTGGGAAAGTATAAAAGCCAATTTTACCTTAAGATCTCACTTTTATCTTTCTCTAAATTCATAAGGCAAATTTAACTCTCTTTCATCTCCAAAACCCCTTTCTCTATGTAACTTCAAAACTCAACAAAAATGGCACCAGTTGTGAAGATTATGTCTCAGACAGGACATGTGTATGAAAAAACAACTTTGTGGCACTGGTAGAAATGAGTGTTGCACATGAGGACTACCACAAGATGATGAAGTTTATCATCAACTGCAAACTCAGGTACTCTATGCTTGAGTCTCCAAATATCTACTGTGAAGGTGTTGAGGAAGTTTGGACTACTGTTGTCTTTGATTCTGAAGACATGATTGTTTCCTTTACTCTCAAAGGTAACAATTACTGTGTTAATTCAGATGTTGTCCAATCTTGCCTGAAATTATCTAAAAATAACATAACTTCTCCACACACTGGCACTGATGTGGTTAATATGCTTAATTCTATGGTTAATGATCTAAATACTGCAAGTTTATGTAGTATTAAGAGAAAAGAACTTAGGAAAGAGTGGAGTTACTTGTGTGATGCTTTCATTAAAGTATTTTCTGGTAAGATTAGAAATTTTGATACTATAACTTCTGCTTTGCTTAACATGCTATAAATGCTATTGTCTAATAAGTACTTTAATTTTAGCAACCATGTCATGCTAGAAATAGGGTATAAATTAGGAGATATTCAAAAAAGGCCTAGAAATGTGTACTATGCTAGGTTTCTTATAATTCTAGCTAACCATGTTTCCAAGGACTTGGTAATTGAGAACCCAAATAAAAAGTTAGATTGTTGGGTTCAAGAAAAGAGAGTTCTTGCAGATCTTATAAGGAACAATCTCAACAATGAAGTGCCCCTCAACTATCTTCCGATCATTGATGCACCTCAGGTAAGTGAGGTAAATAATTCTATTCCTATCTCTTTCCAACCACCAACTTCTTTTATTTCAACTGTGGCTATAAAATCTGTAAAAGTGACCAAACAGATTCCTACCAAAGCCACTAAAATAAAAATTCCAAAATCCAAGCCAAAACAAACCAACCTCTAGTGTTTCCTAAAGACACCAGTTGTAAAATCCATCAAAGCACTTGAGGGGAGTGATCAGGGTGGTGAACAAGGTGAAGGAAGGGGTGGAAATCAAAAAAACCCCAAGAATAAGGATGGTGAGGCAGGTGTAACCCCAGCTAGCCACACTGCAATCTCCCAAAAGACTATAGTTGTTCAAAAGGAAATTACCACAATCCTAGTTGCCTCTTCCTAAAAGGATGTAACTATTGAGACTAGCTCTCAACCGGGAGCACAGAACAAAAGGGGAAGGGACACTAAAGACCTAACCTAAACTTACATTAGAAAGAAGAAATCTAAACCTATGGGGTAGTCATAGGGTACACACATTGTGCAATCATAGGTAAAAGACTTGGTATCTGTACCTTCTCAAATTCAGTTTGATGCGGCTCCAATAAATGTGGAGTCACAGTTCCACTCTCTAATAATTGTAACACCTCAAACACAAAGCTCTCCCGCCATCTATCAGGATGTAAACATGATTTCTACATCCATTCCTGATTCTCCATCTCTTAAACTCATGGAGGAGCCAAATACTCAAACAAGCGATCATCATCTAATTGATGATTTGTTGGATCATTTGCCACATCTTTCTCAAACTGTTGAAGAGTCCGTGCAACAAAATCTAAAATCAATGTCCACAGTTTCAACAATAGTTTCAACTTCTATTCCTCTCATTTCTTCTTCCTCAATGGATATCCATCATCTGTTGATAAGTGATTGTCTCTCGACGGATATGCTTCACAGTAGTCATCCGTTGATATGCTTCACATCGGTTGAAAGTTACTGAACAACTAGACATTTCAAAATCTATTACAAGTGCAGATGACTTAGTAGTTATTCAATCACTTCTAGGATTGAGGGAAATGAGTGAAACGATTAAGAGGCTGGGTTGCTCCCAGGAAAAAGAAGAGGATTAGAGTTTATTAGAGCATATTACTTTTTCAAGTGTGGGAAAAATGAGTGAGTGGAGTCCCTCTTTAGTAGGTGAAGGTGAGGGTGTGAGTGGTGTGAGCTCGGGGGAGCCCCTGATGCAAAACAAAAGAGAGAAAATAAGAGAAAAATAGGTACATGAGAAATAAAGGTGGCAACTATTGCTAGTGAGTCAATGAATGTCAAAGATGCTGAAGAGATTAGACTATATCAACAAGAATACAAAGCTTTTATAGATTCTATTTCTTTGGATGCTGAGACATTTACTCATCTTGTTACAACCTATGAAACTTTGGTTGTTCAAAAAATTAGGAGGCTAACAGGACTTTGAATCTAGTCCACACAACTGCATCTATGCAAAGAGCCAAAGATGCACTTTCAACCTTACCTCCTACATCTAATGCTGACTCAGCTTTTGGAGCTGATCATGATGATGAGTTTGATGAAGAATTTGGTGAGGAAGCTGGCATGAACATATGGGGAGAAGCAGGTTCTAGTTCTAGAAATGATACTCCTGACTGGATGTTTAGCAAAGAATGCAGCTCTCATCACTTTAACTCAACACTCTTCAAGTTAATCCATCAAACTCAAGCAGCTCTAGCAGCCTCCACTAATACTGGTATAAGGACACTTCTTCAAGCCCATCTAGAGTCCCTCCGACTTCACAGAATTTAAAATCTAAAATAAGGTCTAGAATTGGATGATCTCAAACTGTCAATTGATGAGGTGAAAAAGGATGTGTGTACAAGGCTTGATGAGAAACTTCCTGAAATTGCAATGAGAGAAATTCAGCTAAAGCTAAGGAAGGAATCATATATAGCAATAAATGTTGAAGCTTTGAGTAAAAGGATGTTAAATATTGAAAACTCAGTGGCCAAGATACTTCAAAATCAAGACCCCCAGACTCAACTGCTTAAACAACTGGTGGCTGCATAAACTTCAGCTCCCGTTCTTCAACTTGATGATAACAAAAAGGGGGAGAAGGATATGCATGTTCAATTTCAAAAGTAATAGTTCCATCTATTACTATGCCAAAGCCACTAGCCACGGGGTAGCTAGACAACATAGATCTTATCAATATGGTTGTAGCTGAATTGAAGATTAAGGAACAGAGGAAGAAAATTGATGAAAGAATTACTCAAGTTTTTGTCTCAACTGCAAATCAATGAAAAATGTGAAGTACTTCACACAGTTCAGGCCAATAAATCTAGGAGAAATGAAGATGGGGACATGTGCAAAAGGAGAAACCTCAGTAATTAATAAATTCAAGCTGTGGTGCTCAAGCCCAAACCATCAAATTTCAAATTCTCAAACAAACACCCAATGTTGATTGACTATTCACCACCCAGGCCTGATGAACAAAAACTTTTTGGTAAGACAACTGAAAGCTATAAGACAACTAAGGATGCGGCCTTGAGAAGAAGAATGGTAAGAATCAACAAACATGGATAAATGATATGTGTGATGAGTGGGCGTCCTCAGTTTGTTGAAGCTAAGAAAGAAGAAGACATGAGGATAAAGCTGTTGCCAAAGAATAAGGCAAATTCAAAAGAAGAATGAGAATCCTACCACTACTACAACTGAATAGAAAATGGCTGATAAAACTAAGAAGAAAGAAGAAAAGCCTGAGTGAGCTAAAGGGAAAAGGTCAAAGCAAAAAAGGCCAAAAGCGCTACAGAAAAGGAAAGTGAACCATCTTAATCTATTCCAATAAGTCAACCAACTGTAACCACTATGGAAGCAGCTAAAATCAAGGTCAACCCTGATATCAACTTTCACGGTGAACCCATTATGTGCCAAAGGATAAGCCTATAGATTGGGATAGTTTACCAATTCCTAATCTAAAAATACCATTTCCCGCCAAGAAGAGAAACCCAAGGAAGAAAAATAGAGGAACCAAGCCAACCCTGCCTCAAACCAAACCCATCTCAAAACCCAAGCTTGCTGTCAACAAAGATGATCAACTTTACATCTGTGACATTAAAGAATTTTCAGATATTGAACTATTCTTTAAAGAACTGGATGAAGTAAGAGGGATTGATGCTAACTACAGGCTTCAAGAAAGATTAGTGTTCAGATACAAAAGGGGTAATGAAATCACATGGCCTTTCTACGGGATTCTCAATAAAAGCTAAAATGTCTTGATCAAAGTATTTTCCACAATGAAGAAGGACTATGGATTCACAAAAATTTCCAAGTCAGAAATACTCAAAAAGATCAGTTCAATCAGACAAAGCTGGAGAGATCTTAGTGCACTACCAAGAGTTTTAACTATTCCAAACACCGGGAATATAGTGCACATGAAGCCCTACCGAATTATGGAGTTTAGGGATGAAAAGTATGTCATAAGATTTTTCATACTTGAAGACCAGCTCAAAATATCAAGTAATGAAACTCTTAAGAAAATGCAAGAGATGCTAGACATCAATGAAGAAGATGAAGCTGAATTCTACATATAACTCCAACTTCAGATAGAGGGAAACAATGAGAAACTAGGGAAGAAAACAAGGGAATCAAGAAAAAATAAATGATTTGCTCAGTCTAGAGGAGCACCTTAAAAATGGCATGTAAACTTCTACAAACCTTCTTTGTAAATTTTAATGCAACACTTTACAATTTATCTACCTCTTAATGTATCAGTTTTTATCTAGTGTTTTGTTATCATCAAGTGAACCTGAATTTATGCCTATAATTCAGTTAGACATAAATTGGGGGAGATTTTTGGGAATATGTTGTAGTCTTGATGATAATTTACCAAAAAACCTTAAATAAATTTATTAAGTGTCTTTTGTAGCTTTCAACGGATGAGCACATTTATCTATCTATTGAAAGAGTAGCTTATATGAAAAAGTATGCAGCATATTCTGTACACTAGAATAGCTGGGGGGATTTGGGAGTTTTAGTTATTTCTAAGTCATGTTGATTACTAGAAAGATATACAAAATATGCGGGTTAATTATAAATATAAAATGCCTTGTAATTTTGTATAAGTGAAAGAGTATCAACTACTATGGAAACAATTTCAACTGCTAATCTACAAAGCTTCAACATATGACTCTACAAGTTTTAACGGATAAGAGATAAAGCTATCAACAGATGATATCAAGAAAGCTTCAACGGATAACACCTATGAAGTCTCAACGGATAATCAACAGGATAACAGTTGAAAGGGACTTGACAGAAGCTGACAGTGTCACATGGGTTGATAGTGCATAAAAGGAATGTGGAAGCCTGATTGCCGGTGTTAGAAGAAAATTGAAACATTTCCATTTCCATGCAAGACAAGCTTGTTCAAAGATGTTGTACCTAACTTGGATTGAATTGGACAGAGAAATGAAGAAACATGTTAATGAACCTAGATGATAGGAATATTATTTGTCTTATTATATATAAACCAAGTGTAGCAAGTAACTTAGAAAAAAGAAATCAACAAGAACAAGTAGAGGAAACAAGTTGTATCTCTAGAAACACTCTCAAGTTCTAAGTTGTAAGTTTTACTTGTAAGCAGTAGTGTGCATTGTTGCATCACAGAGATTTTCTCAATATATACATCTCCGGTGGAAATACAAATCCACCAGAAAGGTTTTTTAACTACTATTTATTTACTTTGTGATTTGAATACTTTAAAATATTTATCCGCTTCTTGCATATTCAAAAATAGTTGTATATTTAAGAAATAATTTTTCATAAAAGCACAAACAAACCAGAATTCTATTCAACCCCCCTTCTGTAATTCTGTTGTTACATTGTTAGGGAATAACACTACGAACCATATATTTTTATTAGAGTTTGTTAGAGTATGTGTTTTTGTCATAACTAAACACTTAGCATATTTTGTTGAGGTCATTTTCTATAATTATTCAATGGCTAGCATCTTTATAGAATAGCACAAGATATTCCATAGGATTCAAGATTCAAGATTTGCACAAGTGGTCTATAACATATTTCATAAGATTCAAGATTCGCACTAGATATTTACATTTGTAAAAATCGCGTTGGCTCAAAAAAGTGATATAATGGAATGGTTGAGTGTGTTTATTTCATGTCATGTAATTTTATTTAAATGAAGTAAGTTTTGATGGCTAAGCAAAAAGTAACTCAACAGGTGTTGAAGAAACTGAATCAACCGTTAAACTTTCAGATAGGCATTGACAATGACTTAATAATGACAATTCTGACACAATACATGGGTTGATGGAATCTCGGATGAATTTGGAATCTAGGACAAAGATCTTTGAATTGGGAAATCTCAATAAAATGAAATATTTTATTTTCATACAAGCATATTAAACAGATAAGTCAAGCATGATATCACAAGACTAATATTTCAATTTGTGAAGTCACATGTGAAATATAATGATGAAGCATCTTTGTTGAAATATTCCATTTTATAGTCCAGAAAATTTATAACTTGGTGATATATAAATTGTTGGGCAAGACATGCATGTACTATAACAAGACTAAGTCAAATTGACAGCCCTAAGAATTAGTTGTATGATAATCATAATTTGTATACTGTATTGTATTTCTTGAGTGTATAAATGTCAAAGATTAGACTGGAGAATTTTTCTGTAAATAGTCTCAAGCCTAAGAATAAACTCTGGAAGAAGATCAAGAAGACATACCTCAGAGAAATTGTGAAGAATCTTGGAGTTGAATAAATCTGTTTTTGGAAAAATATTCTAAGTCAAGATATCTACAAGTCACAGATGAAGTGAAATAGAGAAGTCATTCGAGAACTCCAGAATGACTTATCGAGAAGTCAAGAATAACTTATCGAGAAGTCTTAGAGATATCGACAAGCCAAATAAAGATATGAAGATTGGATATATCGACAAGTCATTCCTGCATTCGAGAACTCAGAGATATCGACAAGCCAAAATGAAGATATAAAGATTGGAGATATCGATAAGTCAATTTTCTTTTTAGAGATCTCAGAGATATCAACAAGTCCAAATGCCTATAGAGATCTCAGAGACCTCGACAAGTCAAGTTCATATTCGAGAACTCAGACCTTGACAAGTCACGGCACTTTTCGAGAACTAAGAGATCTCGATAAGCCATTACACTTATCGAGATGTCAGTTCTCTATACAACAAACTGGAGATCTCGATATAAAGCTCAAGTACATAATGCAGATAAGTTAAATATTCAAGGTTATCAATCAACAAATAATCTAATCAGTTAGACTCAAAAGTCTACAAAAGCAGTTCGAAGAGTGCAAGATCAAAGGCCAAGATTAACTGAAAAAGGAAAGTCACAGATTCACAGGATTTGCAAAGATACACTAAGCCAAAAATGGAAAGCTTTAAAGATTACTTTTAGTAAGGTTAAGTACATTCTATTGCATGTTGTGTAAACCTGTGTATACTAATCTATAAAGTAAACACTGGTCCTTTACTTTTAAATGTATCAAACAGATCTAATATTTCTTGTAACTCTCTCAAAAAGAAGCTGAGTTCTTTACTTACAAAGAACCCAAAATTTGTAGCAAAACACTAGCTTGATTTTAATATAAAATTAAGTGAGTTTTGAAATATTGTGTGCACTATGTTAATTTCAGTTAACATAATATTACTGTATTTTAATCTGCTTTGTTCATTAAGAAATACACATTCAAAAAGCTTTAAAAATAACCAAAACATATTCACCCTCCCTGTGTTGTATTCATTACCTAACATAAATTAAGTGTAGAAATTTATTAGGGAAAGAAATAAAAGTGCATTGTTAAGAGCTTTAGGTATTCACTCTTAGCTCTATAAAGTATAGAAATTGCTCAAATGTCCCATACAGAATGAGCTTGTTACGATATAAGGATCCAAAGTTAAGTGGCTACACAAGTAGATAGCCTCGTTGAAGATATTATCATGCATGCCTCTATAACTAATAATCTCCCCCAATTTATGAGTAAGACCCTTAGTCACGAATGGACACATCGAATGATAGAGTTCTCTTAGATAGAAAGCGGTCATTGTCAGCTACAGTGGCATCGATGGCCATAGTCACAAATTTATGTCTAATAACAAGCCTACTTATCCATTTCATATAGGGGAATGTGAGAACATTTTCTTCATGTATGCGAGTTACAAGAATTTTGATATGCTGAAATTTTAAAGATCTTATAGGAGCAGTTGGTATGTTAACTATAGTCTTTGATGTTCCCTCTATGGAAATTAGCTACATATCCTTGATATTGATTAGGCTTCAGTATCCTTCCTATAATCTTTGACATTGCAGCTAAGATATTCATTCTTGGCTCTAGTTCTTCCATATCTTTGGATTCTAGTCTCTGTTTGTCAACATAAACATTCATTCTTCTAGAAGACTAGTAATCTAAAATTTCTACACTTTTTTTATCCAATTCATATTTCTCGTAAGTTTATAGAGTGGAAAATTGCTTCAAGTTGACAAGTACCCTGGCTTCACTTGGTTTTGCTGCCATCAGAGTATGTTGCCTTCACATCAGTATTTAAGGTTTTTCCATCAGTATTTAGCTTCCCTATAAGTGTTTAATTGTTACATCATCAGTTTTTTACATCTACACATATATTTGAGCTTTGACATTAATGATTTAGCTTGTGAACTTTAGTTCTTGCAACATCTTCTATGTTCATCCTTCTCCCCCTTAGGCTTGAAATCAGACATAAGTTTGATAGATTTAAGAAGACGAGACAGTCCATATAAATTTTGAGATCAAGGGAACTAGAAATCAATTGGTACAAGGAAGTTCTAGGCTCAGAAGTGATGCCTTCTTAACATACTTGAGACAAGTAATGAGAATAATTTTTCTCACAACCTCAACATCTAAGAAGATGTGTCATGACTTGTGTTTATGAGGATGTGTTCTTTACTTTCATGAAGTTTTAGTAAACTAGAGGGGATTTGAATGTACTTTCCACAATATTAGTATTTTCAAACCCTGATTTCCTTTTCCTGTCTCGGAATAAAGTTTTGGAAGACAGGTAGATTTGTAATTCCAACATCAGATGTAGATGCATATTTAACAACTATTTTGAGGGATTATTATTTAATATTATAAACCTTTATTTGAATTAGAGTGGATCTAAATAGCTCCCTTACGGGATAACCATCCTCAAACCATAAACTTGTGAAGGTCTTAAAACACCTGAAAAGTGCAGGTGATCGACTTGTCACAGAGTCTTCACTGAAAAGTGATGAAACCTCCATGTTTTTTTGGCATCATAAAGGTCTACCTCGTCATGTTACCTCTAACCGGCTAGATGTAGTATCTGAGCATTAAGCATAATGTCAAGCACTATGTTACTTGATTATCTTGACTCTACAAAGAAAAAAAATGTTGTTGATGAATCAAGAATATTCAATTTCTTCAATACCTGGTATTAAAGAAGTTTAGTCACTGTTTTTAGAGATAGTGAGAGAAGAGTGTTTGTAGATTATAACTGTTGTTCCTTGAGTAGACTCGGGAACCTCTGTCTGAGGAACAAATGGACCATAGCTCAATATGTCCATATACAAGGGGTTTGAAATTTTGATGAATAACATCATCTTCTTTTTCCATAAAGAATAGTGCTCCCTATCAAACTTTGGAATCTTGATACTTCTTGCCTTTTTAGAACTCATTGGTTTTTAGATATTTAATTGTATGTGTGTCTACGGCCCGCTCAAATACCACTTATTAGAAAATAAGGATATCAAAACTAGACATGGGGTAATGACTAGTTTTAAAAACTTTGAGATTTTTAAAACTTGCAATCTAAATATAAAATTATAGAATATGAATATGTAAAAACACACAGATATTTAGGCTATTTTATTTTATATTATTAAAGAAAATTGTTGCTACATCTCCACGAATACAGAATTATTTTCTTAGCTTCTACTCAAGGACACTTTCTTAAGATGGCTTACATAAAGAAAAAAAATTACAAGTTGAAAGTTTTATCTGTTACTTTCTACCAAAGAAGGGGTATGCACAATATTAATAATGCCATTTACTACACAATGTGCACACCCGTTTACAGTAAGTTGTCATATTTAGCAAGGGGACACATTACAGCTTTTTGAGGACCAATTGATTCTGTTATATGCTCATTATCTTTAGATATGAATTTTCTTTTCTTCCTCTCCAAGTTTAGTTGTAGGCTTGACACCTGTCCATGGACCATTTCCATGTACAACATGCTCTAGTGTTTTTTCTTCATTTCTGGTAATTTGTACCATCATTTTTCTTGTTGTGAAATGGATAAGTGATAATATTGCGAACTATGATTTCATTAACTTCATGATATGGCTAATTTTAGACTTCACGATCTAGTACAATTCTGGACTTCAGGATACTGTGTAATTCTGGACTTCACGATATAGAGCAATTGTGTACTTCACGATATGGTACAAAACTAGAGTTAATGATATAAAATAAAATTGGACCAAGACATGGCCTTTAGCTGGACTTCACTATATAGCTTTGATGAACTTTACGACATAGCTTTTCTAGACTTCACGTGTTTGCCTTAGAGAAATTTCTGCAACTTATTAACTCCAAAAGTCTTCTTTCTTTAATTTGCTGCTTAAGCAATCCTCATTGAACTTCTACAAATTGATTTATTTTATGGCTCAAATTTACAAGAATATTGCATGGAAATCCCTATGCTCTTATAGATTTTGAGCTGTCTAGAAAAGTAAACAAGACAAGTGTACAAAGAAACCTATCACTAGTCCAACTGGTAAAATCTATTTGGCCATGTACGTGAAATTGTCACTTGAGTAAGCTTGTTATGATGGTATAGAAATATCATGTGCCTAACAAAATAACCATTCTACTATAAAGCACATTGATATTAGGTACCATTTCATTAGAGAACATGTTGAAAATGGTATAATTAATGTATTTATGTTCCAACTGAAAAGCATTTAGCTGATATCTTTATGAATCCTCTAAATGAAACAACCTTTAATAGGTTGGTAATTAAAATTGGAATGCAAAATCCTTTATTTTCAGGCTCCAAGTAAATTATCATAAAATTGCTTTATAATAGTAAATTTTCACAATACTAAATGATTTATATATCCTATTGTGAAATTTGGCTTAAATATGTGTTATAAATATTTCGGTATTTTACTGTATATTTGGAAATATATTTTCAATTTATATCATAATATTTGGAACTTACTCTGTAGTATTTTCTGAGTTTGTGATTTACTTAAATCGAACAAAGAAATGATTTTATAGAAATTTCAATTTTTGATATTTTTAAAAAAATTATCAATTCTTCGACATTTTATTCTTATTTGTGACTTCACTATGTGAATGTAATTAAATTCACTCAACATAGTTCTTTTTAGACTATGCGATCTAGTTCATTTTAGACTTCACTATATAGTAAATTTTAGGCTATGTGACATAGTTCATTCTTGACTATATTCATTTTAGACTTTGCAATATAGTAATCTATTTTTACTTCACTACATAGTTTTATCTGACTATGCTATCTAGTTCGTTTCACTGTATGTGATATAGTGCATTTGGACAATGCGATATATTTTATGTATCTATAGTGTATTGTGTTCACTATATATGCCTTACTCAAATTCTCAATTCAGTTTCATCGAGTACTCAAAATTCATCTAATTTTAAACCCTTTTTCTCTCAATAATTCTCAACCCTAATCATCTTTTCCAATCCTTCTATCGAAGAGGAACCCAAACAAGCACCAGTAAGCCTTATAATTCCTAACACCACAAACTACCTAACTTTTTCTGCTGAAAACCACATCAAGGAACAGTACAAGTGTTTTGTACGATTCCTCAACTCCCCATATCTTAGAGGTGCTCTAACTGCCAACCCACTCACTATGTGGAAATTCTAGAGGAGTTCTGGAAATCTTCAGCCTAAGATGAGATTGGGCTTGAAGATGGGACAACTCTAATTGAAATCTCCTATGATACCAAAGCCATTGTAGTCAATTTCAACCAAAATGATGTCAACAAAGCACTGGGCCTTCCAACCAAAAATTTTGAATTTGAGGCAATAAATGAGAAAATGGTGGAGTTCTTGGACTTCACCAGATACAACAATGGAATAAACATGTCTCATTGAACAAGAAAAATGTGATAAAAGAGTGGCCACTACAGTGTTATCCTCCATAAAAGGTGTTTCAATGCCGAAAGGCAGGCTGGGATCAGATCAGCCACTTTGCTGTGAAGCTGGCTTATTCATTTGCTTAAAATAAATAAATAAATGTTAGAGCATGTTGGATTTGAAACGCAGCGGGGGCATGGCAAAACACTTTTACACATACAAAATCCAAATAAAAGCATATAAATCGTGGTAAAAATTCGAGGGATCGAATCTAACCTTTAAAATAATTCGGAGACAACGATCAGAGATCCTTAGCAGTTGCTCCTCAAGTGTGAAGCACTCCACCGGTATCCACCAAGAAAACGATGTTAAGGAGGAGGAAGGGGTGGAGAGAATTGGGTTTTCCAAACTTTTTGGGTTTTTGTGGTTCCGATAAAATATAGGGTCTATAATAGTATATTTATAGGCAAAATTTTTAGCTGAAATTTTCCCATAAATATTATTATTATCCCATTTATTATTCTCATTAATAATGAAAACACCTTTTAATTATTAATCCTTTTTCTAAACACTTTAGAAATAATTCTCTCTCTTGATTTAATTTCCAAAAATTAAATCCTTAATTAATAATATTAAGAACTTTTCTTAATTAATTTATAATCAATTAAATCTCATTTAATCAATTATTAAATTTTCCAATTAATTATTTATTTCATAAATAAATAATTATCAGCCATTATTAATTAATTCCTCCACCATTAAATCATTCTCCTTTTATGGTGTGACCCTATAGGTTCAATATTAAGCCGGTAGTAGAAATAAATAATAATAAAACTATTTTATCATTATTTATATAAATTCTCTAATTTATTAAATATGATTAATTAATTAATCACATTTATTCTACATCGTGAGGGATACTTCTCAGCATATCGCGACTATCCGGATAATATGAATTCACTGCTTAGAATACCAAGAACCTATTCAGTGAATAGTTATCGTACAATAAACTCCTTCTACCCTACAATGTCCCGATTAAATACAAGGCATGAATCTCGTGTCAAGCCTATCTAATTTAATCACTTGCTTACCATTTACTATGCATAGTTCTATGAAAATTAGAAACTCCTTTCTAATTTCATTCACTCTGGCCAGAGATTCCTGAACTAGCATAAGTGGATCAGCCTTGAACATTCGCTTCCTTCACTGAAAGGGGTAGATCCTTTATTGATCATACACTATCTTCGTGTACAAATTCCTATACCCAGTAGAGCCCTAATAATTGTCCCTGGAGACTAAGAACTAAACCAAAGCATAGTTCAGTGTACACAAGATGACTATGATGACCTCAAGTCAAAGGATACTTGTACAACTATCACTATGTGAACAACTGCTGACACGTGAGTGAACTCCATCAGTTGTTCAGCTGTGCGAGTCATGTTCAGTAAACTTATTCTATAATAAGCACCTACATACTAGCTATAGTGTCACCACACAAATGTCTATGAGAACAGACATCCTTCATAATGAAGCAAGCATAGTATGTACCGATCTCTGTGGATTATTAATTACCAGTTAGTAATCCTACGACCAGGAACTATTTAAGTTTAGAGTTATCATCTTTTAGGTCTCACTATTATGATCTCATCATAATCCATAAAAAGCTTTACTCTAAACTATGGTATATCTTATTTAAACACTTAAATAGATAGAGCCCATAATAAAAACAAAACAAGTCTTTTATTAATATCAATGAAATCAAAACATATTACACAAGAAGTTATTCCTAAATCCTAATTCATGATTGGACTTATGACATATTCCTTTCAATCTCCCACTTGTACTAAAGCCAATCACTCTGGTATCTAATACCCATCTTGTCTTTATGACGATCAAAGTGACTTTCATAAAGTAGCTTTGTGAGTGGGTCTGCTATGTTGTTATGTGTGTCAACTCTATTTAAATACAATACAAGAAATGTTACCGCACTCCCACTAACCTTTTTGTAGACGCATGGTTCATCTACGTTTTTGATAAAATCAAACTCTTTGATTGTCTCATCAAAACGAATGTTCCATCTTTCGAGAAGCTTGCTTTAAACCACATATGGTTCGCAGTAGCTTACACACTGGGTTTCATTTCTCTTGGAAAGAAAACCATCTGGCTATTTGCCAGATCTCATAGTTGTAGTAAGCAGCAATCGCAAGCAAAATCCGAACTGATTATAAC
This sequence comes from Apium graveolens, assembly GCF_009905375.1. Classification (NCBI taxonomy): domain Eukaryota; kingdom Viridiplantae; phylum Streptophyta; class Magnoliopsida; order Apiales; family Apiaceae; genus Apium; species Apium graveolens. Next base: position 28,747,816 of record NC_133657.1, on the reverse strand, counting down.
AGGGCTACAGGTAAAAGGTTTCATCAAAGTCAATCCATTGCCTTTGTTTGAATTCTTTTGCCACAAGCCTGGCCTTAAAGGTCTCCACCTGGCCATCTGCTCTAATCATTCTTTTGTATCCCGTATACATAGATTTCATTCCGAATTTCATGGCACTTTGCCATTTCTCTGAGTCAACACTACTCATAGCCTCATTATAGGTCACAGGGTCGTCATCATCAATGATAGACAACTCATTGTCATTCTCAATGACAAGGCCATATTACCTCTCAGGTTGGCGAGACACTCTCCCTGACCTACGAATCGGCTGTTCCACAGAAGGTTGTTCAGTCAGAACAGGTGTTTCCACTTGATCCGTAGTAGTTTGTGCTTCTTGAACTTCATCAAGTTCAATTTTGCTCCCACTGTTTCCTTCAAGGATAAACTCCTTTTCCAAGAAGGTAGCATGTCTGGAGAAAAACACCTGATGATCGGTGTAAAAGTAATACCCTAAAGTCTCTTTAGGATATCCCACAAAACTACATTTTACGGATCGATATTCCAGCTTATCTGGGTCAACTTTCTTGACATAAGCTGGACATCCCCAAATCTTAACGTGTTTAAGACTCGGTTTCCTTTCTTTCCATATCTCATACGAAGTTTGAGGAACAGATTTTGGAAGGCACCTTATTTAGTAAATATGCTGAGGTTTCCAATGCATAACCCCATAGGAATACTGGAAGATTTGCATAGCTCATCATGGACCGAACTATGTCTAACAAAGTTCGATTTCTCCTTTCAGATACCAATCTGGAGGAGTCCACTGGGAGACTATACCATTTACTTTGAGATAATCTAGAAACACTCCATTAAAGTATTAACCACCTCGATCTAATCGAAGAATTATAATACTATGTTTGGTTTGTTTCTCCACTTCATACTTATATTCTTTGAACTTTTCAAAGGCCTCAGACTTGTGTTTCATCAAACACATATCCGAATCTAGATCTATCATCTATGAAAGTAATGAAGTTTGAAAATCCACCCATGGCTTGCTTAGACATTGGTCCACATACATCTGTGTGTACCATTCCTAGCAAATTTGCAGTCCTCTCTCCATGTCTACTAAATGGAGACTGCAGTGCCACTATGAGGTGATATTTTCATCATCCCTTTTCTTTTATTAGTTTGTTCAATCTGAAGTAAATTATGTCACATATATACAGACCATTATTTAAAGCACCACGTCCATAAAGAATATTATCTCTAAGAATAGAACATTCATTATTCTCAATAATAAATGAAAATTCGGCCAAGTCTAACATGGGAATAATATTCCTCACAATCGAGGGAACAAAATTAACAATTATTTAAAACAATAGTCTTGCCCATAGGCATATGAAATGATTCTACATCTTCAGCAGCAACTCTTGCTCCATTTCCCATCAGTAGAATCACCTCCTCTTCCTCAAGAGTCCTATTTCTCCTTGGTCCCTGCAACAAATTACAGATATGAAAACCACAGGCGGTATCTAATACCCAAGTAGAAATTTGATTTAATGACATATTCACTTCTATCATGAACATACCTGAATCAGAAGCGGTAGTCTCACTACCCTTCTTCTTCTTCAATTCTGCAAGGTAAACCTTGCAGTTCCTCTTCCAGTGCCCCACCTTGTTACAGTGAGAGCAAACAACTTTGCTCTTGGGGTCTTCAGCTTTTGGTGGAACCGGCATTTTCTCACCTACTTTCTTCTTCTTGGAAGAGTTCCTCTTCCTTTTTTTAGGATTGGAACCTTCACCAATTAGAAGAACAGAACTCTTCTTAGGGGGAAAATTCGATTCCGCAGTCTTCAACATGTTGTGGAGTTCAGACAGGCTGACATCCAACTTATTCATGTGAAAGTTCACAACAAACTGCGAGAATGAACTCGGAAGCGATTGCAAGACCAAGTCTTGGCTCAGCTCCCCATCCATGGCAAAACCAAGTTGTCCAAGACGTTCAATCAAATTGATCATCTTAAGTACATGGTCATTCACAGATGATCCCTCAGACATCCTACAACCGAACAGCTCCTTCGATATCTCATATCGAGCTATCCTCCCCGCCACATCATACAACTCTTGTAGATGCATGAGGATAGTGTGAGCATCCATATGCTCATGTTGCTTCTGTAGCTCAATGTTCATGGAAGCTAGCATGATGCATTGAGCAACATTTGCATCATCTATCCAATTACGATACACAACATGTTCATCATTATGCGCATCGCTAGCAGGTTCAGTAGGCTTAGGTGAGTCAATCACGTATTCCAGCTTCTCAATCCTGAGAACAATTTTCAAGTTTCGAAGCCAGTCAGCATAATTAGGACCAGTCAATTTGTGAGCATCTAGTATGCTCCTGAGTGATAGTGCAGAAGACATAATGTACAAAATAAATCTGTAAATGATAAACACATAACAACACTTAGCAAATATTCGATTTCATTTCAAAACACTATATGAATCGGGTCTTTATTCATAAGTGGCTCCCACTAGTTTATCTAATTTATTCAACCCCCTACGTGAAAAAATAAGCATTCATAATGCTAGTGGGAATAGGGATCCTACATTCCATTACACAACCCCGGCTGTGGCACGAAACGCCATGTAATGTTCAATTAGCAGACAACTCTTGTCAATTACATCTAATGTTATTCCCTAATCAAACTTTAGCCTCTTGAATAATTGAGTCACGGCTGTGGCATGACAAACTCAATATTCTAAGTCAAGTCTAACCCAACATTCCGTACAATTGAATTAGTCCCCAAAGGCCCACGGCTGTGGCACGTAACGACCTTTAGATTCTTATTCAATGTACACATCTCTATGTAATAGACAAGTATTTCTTATTTCGAAATCAAAGCCCTCGGCTGTGGCACGAAACGACAATGATTCAAAAATAAGAACTACTTTTCTATCATGTTGGAAGGCTATGACCGACACAAGCCCGTTGTGTCATTGGCCAATTACTACTTGATATTATTTAATTTTAGAGGGATTATATTACGTTACAATCATAATCATATTATAAAGAGATTCTTCCTTTTAAATTAAATATTTCAAATCAATAATCAATAATCAGATGATTCCCAGATCGGGTCGAGCATTGTCAAGAGGCGTCACTTAATAACCCTTTCTTACAGATAGAAATCTGTTGTTGACAGAATCATCCTTTCTCTCATATCGAAAATTCATATTCAATTACGTGTTTCATAAACACAAGAATCTCATGATTGTATTCGTAATATTGTTATTAAGGTTATGAAACAATTTCACTATACTAGGTTGTCTAACAAGCGCCTTATGTTCATTTAAGTTCACCTAAATCTATCATCGCATGATAAACTAAACATATATCACATATATCAACATGAGTAAACATCAAGGTAGGCATGTTATATCATCTAGCACATTATTGTAAGCATTATACATCTCTATGTATCACATGAAGCATTTAAAAGCAGTTAAAACAGTTAAAAACAACTTTAAAACACTTTCAGAAATATAAACAGTTCAAAACTTTTATATAAACTAAAATTGATCACTCCATTAGATCCGTCTCGGAAAAACGAATCCAACGGTATATTGCACGCCTAAAACGGAGTTACGAAACTCCCAGAAAATCAATTTTAATGTAAACAGTCGGGTTGTACGCATTACAGGAACGCGTTACAAGCCCTGTAACGCATTCCGGTGATGCGTTACAACCCTTTTAACCAATTAAAAGGTGTAACGCATTCCGTGAATGCACCACAGGGTGTAACGCATTCCCGGAATGCGTGACACCCTCTTTTTTTTTCTTTTGCAGCAGCCGCCGTTGCCTCGAACTCCGCGCCTGACAGCGCCTGACAGCCGTACCTTTTCTTTCTTTCCGTGCAATCAGTCAGACAACAGCACAGCAGCACATCACATGTGCCAATCTCAACAGATGTATATTTATATACATACTAACAATTATATATATATATATCTTTATTTAATTATGAATTTTAATTACAAGAACTTCAAAAATTCGTAATAAAAAATCTATACATCCTAAAATTATGAAAAAAATATCCAGACGATCTACAACACTTGTAGAACCCAGATCAACATTCAAAATTATTCTGAGAAACGATTTCTCATCAGACAAAATTAATCCATCATATAACTTGTAAAAATCATAATTAATTCATACAAGCACGTAAAATTCTGAAATTTTTACCACAGATCTATATGTATACAACCTATGCTCTGATACCATTGTTGGATTTTAAACGCAGCGGGGGCATGGCAAAACACTTTTACACATACAAAATCCAAATAAAAGCATATAAATCGTGGTAAAAATTCGAGGGATCGAATCTAACCTTTAAAATAATTCGGAGACAACGATCAGAGATCCTTAGCAGTTGCTCCTCAAGTGTGAAGCACTCCACCGGTATCCACCAAGAAAACGATGTTAAGGAGGAGGAAGGAGGTGGAGAGAATTGGGTTTTCCAAACTTTTTGGGTTTTTGTGGTTCCGATAAAATATAGGGTCTATAATAGTATATTTATAGGCAAAATTTTCAGCTGAAATTTTCCCATAAATATTATTATTATTATCCCATTTATTATTCTCATTAATAATTAAAACACCTTTTAATTATTAATCCTTTTTCTAAACACTTTAGAAATAATTCTCTCTCTTGATTTAATTTCCAAAAATTAAATCCTTAATTAATAATATTAAGAACTTTTCTTAATTAATTTATAATCAATTAAATTTCATTTAATCAATTATTAAATTTGCCAATTAATTATTTATTTCATAAATAAATAATTATAAACCATTATTAATTAATTCCTCCACCATTAAATCATTCTCTTTTTATGGTGTGACCTTATAGGTTCAATATTAAGCCGGTAGTAGAAATAAATAATAATAAAACTATTTTATTATTATTTATATAAATTCTCTAATTTATTAAATATGATTAATTAATTAATCACATTTATTCTACATCGTGAGGGATACTTCTCAGCATAGTTCTATGAAAATTAGAAACTCCTTTCTAATTTCATTCACTCTGGCCAGAGATTCCTGAACTAGCATAAGTGGATCAGCCTTGAACATTCGCTTCCTTCACTGAAAGGGGTAGATCCTTTATTGATCATACACTATCTTCGTGTACAAATTCCTATACCCAGTAGAGCCCTAATAATTGTCCCTGGAGACTAAGAACTAAACCAAAGCATAGTTCAGTGTACACAAGATGACTATGATGACCTCAAGTCAAAGGATACTTGTACAACTATCACTATGTGAACAACTGCTGACGCATGAGTGAACTCCATCAGTTGTTCAGCTGTGCGAGTCATGTTCAGTGAACTTATTCTATAATAAGCACCTACATACTAGCTATAGTATCACCACACAAATGTCTATGAGAACAGACATCCTTCATAATGAAGCAAGCATAGTATGTATCGATCTCTGCGGATTATTAATTATCAGTTAGTAATCTTACGATCAGGAACTATTTAAGTTTAGAGTTATCATCTTTTAGGTCTCACTATTATGATCTCATCATAATCTATAAAAAGTTTTACTCTAAACTATGGTATATCTTATTTAAACACTTAAATAGATAGAGCCCGTAATAAAAACAAAATAAGTCTTTTATTAATATCAATGAAATCAAAACAGATTACACAGGAAGTTATTCCTAAATCCTAATTCATGATTGGACTTAGGACATATTCCTTTCAGAGCAATCATCATGAAAGACTTGAGCAAAAAAATAGGTAAGACTCCAAGAGGAAGAGGTAATGAAATTTTCTATCCAAGGTTCAATATATCTGGTTTATAATTTAAAAATGATAAACTTATTGATGTTGCTAGAATTGATAAGTCTAAATTGGCTTATCCTAAGTCAATTTCCAAAGTGATATTTGGTACATAAGATACTAGGAACCAAGTGGATGTACATTTGTGCATAAGAACTCATATGAGTAATTTGTTCAAAACATATCCACTGGTACAACCAAAATTTCATAAGTTATCTAATGTGGAAAGTAGTGATAAAACTGAAGAAGCACAAAATTAGTCAAACCCAAGTACTACTAACCCTCTACAGCCTTCTTCAAAAACACTATCCAAACAGAAATTGAGCCAACTGCATCATCTTCTCAAAAAGATGATGTAAGAAGAAGAAGAAGAAGAAGAAGAAGAAGAAGAAGAACCATGAAAGTTATTGATGAAACTGATAACTCAGAGATAGAAAGTGAGGAACATGTGTCACCTCTTACCATACCAAAGAAGGGGAACACCTATTATTATATATGGCTTCTGAATAAGTCACATATATTGAAAAGAGTAGTCTTCCCACAACAACTTTTACAGAGTCTGCACAACCCCACGAACTCACTTTTGAGGAGGTTGAACATGATACACATGAGTGGAAAGCACATGAACATTAAAACTATCTTTATTCCAATTCAAAGAGAGTTGCCAAAATTTAATCTATAATTCACTTCTCTATCAGATATCTCTTCTCAACCAGAAATTCAAGAAACTGAAACTCTGGCAATTGATTAAATAAAATACACTATTGTAATTATGCCAAAGTCAAATGAAATAGTGCATGACACTATGATCACCACCCATAAGCCATATTTAGTTGGTTAGGAGATGCAAGTTGGGGAATGTTCTATTGACATCAACACAAATATGATGGATTCACCAGTTCTTACTGGAGATACCATAGAGTCACCAAAATCTCCAATAAATATCATTCAAGATGTTTTGAAGAAATTACCAGAAATAGCCAATGAGGATATTGATGTACTTCATCCCACTTCCGTGGAGACATAAATAGACCTCACAGTGATTCAAAGACTGGACTATAACAGTCTAGAAAATATCCATCCTAGTTTAGAACATTCATCTATTCCAGAGGGGCCTAGCCTTAGCCCTAATTTTGTGTCTCAATAACTGCAGCATGTGCAACATGATAGTGCCACATGACCCTAACTGAAACTTAATTGACTTAGTCTTTTGACTATGAGGATCAATTAGAGGGATTTTCAAAGATTATGTGGCACTTGGGCACCTCCAATCTACCAAATACAGACTATCAAGCCATTCTTCTAGAGCACAAGAAAGATATGGACATTCTGAGTGAAAAGATAGCAGATTAAGTTGAAAAAGATAGTAATGTAAATTCCTGGTTGGATGCAAATAATCATGTGGACATGAGGGATGCCTTAACTAAGGTTAGACTAGTCTATTTTATGGCTCTAGGTTCAAGTGCTAGTGATATATCACTCACTGAACTCTATGAGGCATTAAATGATTCAACAAAGCTAAATCTCAAATGTTCTAAATATTTTAGGGAAATGAGTTAAAATAGAGCTGAGAGATATGAAGAACAACAACAAGACTATTGTCAAAGATGTAAGTGTGTACTTTCAAGAATACCTACCAAACTCTCTCAAACTATGCATGGAAGTGCTAAAATTAAGAGTAAAGTTAAATCATTGGACAAAACTCTTGAAACCATGTCCAAGCACTAAAAAAATACTCTAAAACTCTTCCAAACCTGATTGATCAAGCCATGAGGGTAAATGCTAAGTGTAAGGTACTATCGAAGAATCAATATGGTAACATGTTGCCAACTGAGGTGCCTCTACACAAGATGTTTGAAGTTAAAGTTAAAGTGGAAGCACTCAAGGAACTTTCCATGTCAACTTTCTCTTCTAACAAACTTAGTGAGAAAATCACTACTCTAGAATCTTCTATATTTGAAATGAAATCTAAAAATTCCAAGTTAAAGGAGAAGCTAAAGCAAATTGATGAAAAAGTTGAAGTATCAGCCACCAAAAAAAATGATGGGCTCATGATCAACAACAAATGCTTTCTCATATAATGAAACATCTCAAGATTTTAGAAGAAGTGTTGGTTTACAAAGTCTCTAACAACCCTAAGGGGGACAGAAAAAGTAGTGGGAGTAGCAGCAGAGCTAGAAGCTTGAATTGTAGAGGAAAAGAAGAAAGTAAGAGAAATGAAAAGAAAGATTATGGAAAATTGAAAATTAAAGAGGAAGCTTTAAAGCTAATCAAGCTGCCTAGAACTATTGTCAAAGATGCTAAAGGGAAATCCATGATTGTTCAATCAACTTTTTATGCTGGTACAATGTTAAGCCCCAATCCAATAAGTTAGGTGGCACTAAAGACAGATGGGAAACCAATTATCGTACAGCTTGTAACTCAGGCCAAGCTTTAAGAAGTAGCAAACACAAATTAATATCATGATGATCTTTCCTGAAGTTTTTAAAAGCCTTAAAGTAAGAAGCTAAAGGAGATGATCAGGCATATCTCAGAATGATCAAGAAAAGAGCGAATTACTTTATAGTGCCTCCAAGGAAACTCAATAATGTATACATGTTGGAAATTATCATGGTGTCAGATAACAACAACAAAATCTGGCACCTTCAATATGACACTTTCGAGAGCATGAAATTTTCTGGAGTCGATGCTATAAAGTTCTTGATTGAGAAGAATGGCTTGAGTAAGAAGGACCTTTATGACAATCTACTCAGCAAACAACCTCAGAAACTTCCAGAGTTTTATTCAGAACCAAAAACAATAATCTTTCAATTTGTCACCAGACCATAAGATATATAATAAATGATCATCCCACAAGAATCGACACAATAATAAGAGAGACTTATCATTCATCTAATTGAGTTGATTAAGAAGAAAGCATGTGTGAAATCAGCTGAAGAATTGGAGATGATAAGAGTATTGAAAGACTTTATCAATATAGGCTACAAACCTGTCAAATTACTCAAGGAGAAATGAGGGTGGAATATCTTGATTATATCATGTTATGTATGTTACACCCGACATTTTTGTGTAATATTAATTGTAAATTTGGTGTAATTATAAAGCCGAATGCCAATATATTCAACTATTGTATGCTTGTGTGAATGAGAATTTCTGCGTCTTAAATTTTCGATATATGGTATATGATTTTTTCAAATCAAAAGTTTATTTATTTCTTTCATTTTTTGATTTATAAGGAATATTTTAAACCTTGAATAAATTTCTTTTTAAAAGTTGTTTTGCTCACAAATTTCAAAAGTAGTTTAATAAAATTTCCAAAAATCCAAGCTATTTTATGGTATAAATTTTATAATTTTTGAACTTGTGTTTTATTTTATAAAATTAAATCTTTATAAGTATTAATTGTCATAATTAGCAAATTACATAGTTATCCTTGCATGCAAATCCTTTCTATTCAATCCAAAAGGGCTAAAGAGTCAATAACCACCCCACTAACTCTTATTTTCTAGCCAAATACCTTCTTTACCCTTGCATGCAAATTGAACCAAGTACAAGTGGAAGGGTAATCATGTCAATTCCTATTTCCACTCACATTTGTCAACACAAAAACCATAAAATAAGTAAAGACATGATCATTTCACACATCACTCACCACCACACTCATTCTTCTCTCCCTCCTCTCTCTTACTCTCGGCTACTCCCTCCTTCACTCTCGGCTTTTAGCCGAAACCACCCCCTCCCCATTTTTCTTCATTCCTCAACCAAGCTTCCACCCTCTAGACAAGTAAATGTTACTTCCCATACCATGATCACTCATATTTCAAAGAGTTTTGAGTAGAAAGTTTAAGTTTTAAGGTTGCATGTAAAGGTTTTAGTTGAAACTCAAAGTACAACCTTGATTCTTGTGAGTTTAGTGTTGTTTTTGAGAGGACTACAAGGAATGGAGAAGTGCCAAGTCTTGAGAAGGAAACTCTTGATGATTAAATGGCCATTCCCTTCCATTTCATTCATCCATGACCATAGGGGAGCCGAATGAATGGTCCTTAAGACTATTCTTGTTGCTTTGTTCAATTTTTGCATGTTTATGTGATAATGGCTTGAATTTTATGGTGAAAATTTGATGAAAATCCTTGAATGCTAAGTGATCATCTAGATATAGCTCATGCTAGGCTTGCATGTAAATTTCTTGGTAAAACATATTTAGAAAACATGTTGTTTGGCTTGCAAAACTCGAGGACATGCACGCATGTGAATTTCTCTTGGAATGTTATAAGATTTTGATCATTTGGAAAGATTTTGTTAGTAATCTTTAATTTCAGTAGGATTAAGGTGTTAATATTGATTAATGCTCCTTGATGCATAGTAATAATTCATGGTTATCTTTTATAAAAATGCATATCTTGTTGTTTTAAAAACTTGATGATTTGTGAGTTGGGAAGTGTAGTTTCTTTTGTTTTGCCATAATTGTACCATAGGTAAAGGATGATCTCCACCAAAGTTATTTGAGAATAAGGGAGTTAGTTCAGTAGATCACCATATTTAAGTCTTGGTTTGGGTATTGGGTTGTTGGTAGTTGTAACACCCCCAGATCCGGGGTCGGGGATCCGGGTCGTCACGAGTTCCATTTCCCTTAATAACACCCAATCTTAATAATTACTCAACTACTCTGTACTGTGACCCCACAATAAACACACACACCACATGTTATAGTCTCAGAGATGAACATCCAAAAATAACCACAAGTCATTTTATTCCACAATTATCTGCCAATACACCTTAAAAGGTTTTCTGAATAAATTTACATTTCTTTGCCATTATTACAATTCATAAATATAAATAAATCTGGTACATCAAAAGTTGAAAGCCTAGCCTATTGGTAGTTCCTACCTCAGCTACGGCGGCATCAATGCTTCTAGAAAACTGCGGAACGTCTCCTAATCGCTCGCGAATCGGGAGCTTGGTTCTGTTCATCTTTTCTATCTGTTGTTGTGTGATGAAAGAAGAAAGCAAGGGTGAGTAGCAAGCCCACCAAAATAATATGTATAATGATTAATAGTATATGAGCCTACTCATAATACTCATGAAAGTCTTGGTCAAAAGAAATGAACCAAGTTTGATATCTTAATGCGATGAAGTTGCAAAATATTCAGTATATATACATATATACTTTTCAAAATATTGGAAGTCCTCTTCCATGCATAATATACACAAAGTCCCAGTGTATAACCGTATAAAAAAATATCGTTGCAAGGTGATCTCATATATCTAACCTTGTCTCAACGTTTTTCTGAAAATCTTTGTCATTCATAAGACAATTATTAATTAGATATAAGTTTAAAAGATGAGGTTACCAAATACCCCAATATACTTATATCTTTCCCAATACTACTTGAACTACCACCGTTCAAGTTATAATCAGTTTCAAAAGTTCATCACATAGATGAGATTACAAGACAAGATTTGAATAGATTCAATCTTTGAAATATTATTGAATGAAATAAAGTTACGAGATACTTTATTTAGTCCCGATATATATATATCCACATATATATATATCTCTTAAACATTTCCTGGAACCTCTGTTATGTAAAGTATGAACAGAGTTTGAAACATCCAATGAATTTTGGAAAGGAAAAGAATTTTGGCATAAACCAGATATCTTGCTGATCAGGCAAAGATACCAATAAGTAACCTTTTCTACTGTAGATGGATGAATTCCTCACCGGTCATCACCCTGGCCGCATTAGGACCTCGCGCTAGACCGTTACCCGGCCCCTCACGCGTTGATGGACTGCCACCCAGCCACTTACACTTTCATAGACCGTATCCCGGCCTGTCGCTTATGCCGACTCAATTAGATGGGCTTACTTCCCGAACATTGGGCAAGTAATCAATTCATTTACCAAAACTGCAACCTCGTTACGAATATAAAATACACCACAGAGCCGGATTCCCCAGGTTTTGAGCGAGTATTTAAATCCCCTTAGAAAAAGAAGATCTTAAATATAAAAATGAGTTTTGGGATCCGCTCTGACTTTTAAAAATCATTTTGAAGACTCGAAAATACTTTAAAGAGTGTTTGGAGTAAAGCTGATTTAATGAAGTAAATCAGTCCCCATATATTAGAAAATATCTGAATATTATTATTTAAATAATATTCCCATAAAGAATAATCTTTATAAAAATAATTGAAGTAGAAGTATTAAAACTTATACTTGAAATAAACATTAAATAACCAAAGATATACTTATATGAAAGTATTATCTTTATTTGAATAATCGAAAATAAGTTTGATTATTAACACTTTATTCTTTAATGAAATAAAGAATATATATCAGTAATAAGCGGAGTCATAATACCTCGAATGAATATTATAATTAATATTCATTAAATAAAATAAAGGAGTCATACATCCTCAAATGAATATCCAAGTAATATTCAATAAATAATATAAAGGAGTCATACATCCTCAAATGAATATCCAAGTAATATTCAATAAATAATATAAAGGAGTCATAAGTCCTCGAATGAATATTCAAGATAATATTCATTAATAAAATAAAGTTATCGAATAAACCTTATTCGATTAATAGTTTTGAAAACTATGACCATATATATATATATAAATATATATATATATAAAATCTACTCGGGATCCTCGACTCCCGGTTTTAGAAAATGTTTTCACCTTTGGGTCCCTATACTAAGGGTATATGCAAATTACCGCTATTATCTAGCATATGTATTATCAACTGAACCAACAGATATATATGGCAAGAATACGAAACTGCATGCATATATATACCATATCAGCATGCTTCAATATATCGCAACATTTGCTAATTAACCAACATGCATTTATCGCAAGATAATGCATACATATATACATCACAACAACAGTATAACAGGTAGAAAACTTGCCTGAGCGACTGGGGGTTACGAATGGCTCGGGACGAGTCTGGTAACCTATAAGCAACAAGTAAGTTGGAATTAAACCAAAATCACTTGTAAATCTATACTTTAACTAACTTAGACTCTAACGCTTGTTTTGCGCTCACTGATTCGCTTAAGTCACTCGGGTACCCTCGGCTCCACCATTTTTAATAATTTAACCTTTACGAGTTTTAAAGCGATTCCTTCGCGAGTGTCTTACCAATAGCCTAACACACTTACCATAAATGTTTCATACATTAATTAACCCTTTTTGGTCTTTAACCTATGTTTCAAAGTAAGGCGAGGGGAAAAGTTTCGTTCGCAAAACGCCGTTACTTGAAACGGTCGTTTCTCCTAAACCGTGCATCGGAATCGAACGAACTACATATCAAAACGAAGCTCGTAACATGAGCTATCTAGACATGGCAATGGTCATAATCTAGCAGGGGGTTCTCGGGTCCTAATGTTATGCACAAAAACAGTCTAAAGAAAATCGGACGTTACGACGGCTATGTTTACGCGATTTCCCATATTTAAACCATTCAAAACCAACCACAATTCAACCCCAAATCAATCATACAACCAACATCCCTCCAAACCACATCATAAAAGCCCCAACAAATCCACATTCACCATTTATACTTATTCCCCACATGAACTAAAAGCTTTACTTAGGTTCTTTAACTAATTACCAAGATTTACAACTCCAACAATACAACAAAACCAACTAATCTCTCCAAACTCAACCAAACTTCAACCAATCAAGCATCATGCTTCACATATGCTATATCAAACACATTCAATCCTAATTACTCAAAACTAAAGCTAGGGTTTGTAGTTTATACCTTCCTTGGAGAGTGGAGAATCAAGAGAATGGCTTGGAATCACCCTTAAAGTCCTTATCCAAGCTTAATCTAAACAAAACTTCAAGAACACAAATTTTAGTTCTTGAAAAACACTATTCACCATCTTCTTTCATGATTTATAGAAAAAGATTGGCTTGGATTTAGAAGCTTAAACTTATAGGAAGTATGTAACTTAACTAGGAGGAGCTAGGATAATTACCTTGTAAAATAGCAAGTGGAGGAGCTTGGACTTCCCATTTCTTAAGAAAGAAGCCGAGAGCTTCATGAAGAAATGGAGGATTAGGTGTTTTGTGATTTGTTTTGCTTGGTTGCTAGGTTTTTGTTTTGTTTGATTTAGTCAATTACCTTGTTGCCCTTGAATTTGTGTGGTTCTCATTCAACCACACCTCCTTCCTTCCCATGCCATGCCTACATCACTTTGTGATGTCATCACCCCTCCTTTGTCCTCTTTCTATTGGTTGGATGACATCATCCCCACTAATCCCTTTGATTAGCTTTTAATTGATTGCCTAATGACCGCTGATCTGTTATACGGTTCGCTTAACTTTCGTTCTCGTTTATCGTTTGAGGGATCATACCCGGGATCTTATTACTTAGGTTCCCTTAACCTTTCTCAATATATTGTATTCCTTCTATGATCCTCTCTTATAATCCTTTAATTTAAATCCTTTTTATCCTGTTACCTTTTTCTCAATTCTTTCCGTATCTAGTGGATTTCCGGGAAAAATCAAAGTGTTCGGAATTGGATTCTGACGATCTTTACATACACTTATATACCACATAGAGTACTAATAATATCCCATAAGATCAATAACACAACCCCTACATAGCGTGGCATGAAAATTTTTCTCATTCAGCAAAAACACTATTCATAAGGGTTTCAAAATTTTTCCAAAAATTGGGGTTATTACAGTCTCCCCTCCTTAAAAGGATTCCGTCCCGGAATCAAATTGAAAATAAATAGGGGTACTCTCTTAGCATTGCACTTTCTAACTCTCGAGTCAATTTTCCCACATTGTGGTTCTACCATCAAACTCTTACTAGTTTGATAACCCTTCTCCTAAACACTCGTTCCTTCTTAATCTATACCCTTCCTGGTTGCTCCATATAGGTTACGTCTGGTTGCATGTCTATGCGCTCATATGCCCCTATTTGTCTAGCATCCGAATTACACTTTCTTAACATTGATACGTGAAACACGCTATGACTTGCTACATATTCTGGGGTAAGGCTAGCTCATATGCTAACTTCCCAATACTCCTTAATATATCCAAGGGTCCAACAATTGGTGGACTTAGCTTTCCTTTCTTTCCGAATCTCATCAATCCTTTCCAAGGGATACCTATAACATTACTAGGTCCCCTATTTCGTACTCTTTGTCCTTTCGTGTCAAATCAACATACTTATCATGTCCATCTTTGGCTACTACCAGCCGTCCTCTGATTAGATCTATCATATCCTTGGTCCTTTGGACTACTGCGGGTCCGAGCATCTTGCGCTCTACAACTTCATCCTAACATAAGGGAGATCGACATTGTCTTCCCTCAAGGATCTCGTAAGGCGACATCTCGATAATGACAAATGATCTATTGTCGTAAGAAAACTCAATCCGTGTTAAGTGATCATTCCAATTTCTTTCAAGTCTATTGCACAGACTCTCATTATAGCTTTTAGCATTAGAGCTTCTGCTTCTCAATACCCATTCTTTTCGAGTTCGTAATCGCTACTACCTTCCGTTCCTAATATTATACTGGTTATACTTTTGCTCGTTAGCGTTCTATAACCTTTTAATAACCATGCCAACCTTAGTATCACGAATGTGTTTCCATTCCGAATACTACCACAACTTTATTACTCCTTTTTCAGCTGTTTCTATTTTCGAAAGCTTAATCCTTCATATAGAAGTAAAAGAATTTATTGAGAGATCACTATGATCATGAACACTTGTTATATCGCATAGTTAGTACAGAAGGTGGCCAGTCTTTAGTACTTGACAAGCAATTAAACAATAGATGGTATCCTAATAGGCTTCTATCACACAGATAGATAGTCATTCGGCAATACCTCCCCTTTCTGGAAGGGTTGTTCTTCTCAGCTTACATGAAATGAAAAGAAGAGAAAAGAACGAATTGAAGAGAATTGTATATATGAAAAAAATATACTGCCATAAAATATCTGGCTTGGAACCTACCTCTGAACTATAGAGGTTTGCCATAGGAGAACAAAACATATGTATTTATATCAACATCAAGTATTATCGCATCGCATTTTGCATGCTTAAATAATTTTTGCTAATCCGTCCATCATTCTATGGACCCATGCTCTTCCTCGAGCTTATACACAATCACCTTTGAAACTCCCTCGACATCGAAAATTGAATCTGGGATCTCATTCTATACATCATCGTTACTAGAATTCTATGCTTGCACCGCAACCTTCCTCGTATAATAATACGACTCTCTATTGATAAGAAAGAATAATAATTCACTAGGTAGATACTCTACTTAATTAGTCTATCAATGATAACTTATACACTACCACGACCCGATTAGTGGTACTCAATCTCAACACCCATTCCAATACAACTCTCACGGTTGTAATCAGCTCATTACTCGCAGAATCATTGCTGCCTTACTATGGTCCACCACTGACCTACTGTAGTCATTCATTTTCCATGAAGTCTTAATAGCTAACCATACGGAGTCCATACATCTCGTATCAAATCCTTCTAAGGAGGTAACATAATCACCATTCCTGATTCATGAAGAACGCTCTAGATCCTGACATACATACATGACATGAAGCAGATAAAAGTGCAGAAGAGTTTCAATCAAAGCAACGATAGCAAGTTAATACCATTCTTAATCATACGCCCTAAATAGAAGAATTAACTCAAGGGTTCATCTAGTCCTTTTTGAAACATGGTTCTGGCTTATCTCAAGATAGGACCTTTTAAGATAGATAGCCCGTTTATGGCGATTACACGAATTAAACCTTTACCAACTACTATTACGGTTGGGTATTGCACAGTCATCATAAGGAATGTCAATCTTCCAAACCATAATTCAACCTTCAAATTTTTAACCATCATCACTGTATTCTTTTGGCACACGCGCCTATAATTATCCACTTACCTTTAAAGTGTCGGCCACCTCTTTGGCCTTCCCTGATAGTAAAATTTTCCTTACAGTCAATGTCATTTTAACCACCTCCAAATAAATTTTCTACCTTATTTCAATCACAGATTATGTGAAAATGCTTTTCTTTAATATCTGATGAGTAAAAAAAAAATCACCATTTTTCCATAAGTTATTGCCTCAGTCTTTAGAGGTTAATCACTGTCACGACTGACTCTCAATCATACTTAGAACATCTTTTATCTTAGGTCCTAATTGCCCTTAACAATTTCGACCTTTACTGGTTCGATCCATACTTTCTCGTGGTTTAACACGTGCCCCACTTGGCATCATTATAATTATGTCATATTTCCTTTATCAACATTTCTATTCTTGAGAATTTTGAATATTACCTTTCTCCTTGTAAAACCTCTAAGGTTATCCTTGATTCGTTCCTCCTGTATTCCCTAGATACAGGGCATATCAAAATACCCTTTACTAATACTAGAACCATTATCTATATGCCTCTGAAAAATTTCTCCACTGATTCTTAAAGGTTGTTATTACCTTAATCCTTTCCAATTCATACTGTCAAAACTCATACTATCCCTATTAAGGATGAAATGCCAACCTGTATGCATTCCCCTAGGATTCATTTTAAGTTACCAATGTTCTATCCTTAATTCCACCTTTAAAAGGTACCTGCATCCTTCCATGGATAAATCAAGTCATATATCCTTGATAGATTATCTTATTCATCATTCCCACCTCGATAGTCTATACCTAACTTCATAATAGCATCCTTATTCAAATTGAGGTCAATCCATATGGCCTCCAAAAGATAACAATGGTCATCCGCTTTTCTTTCCTGATTTGGTAATGATAACATGGATGTTCTGGAAGATATTGGTCATGTTCAACGTGAACTTCTTCTTAATAATTCCTTATTTACTTTTGTTGTTTATCTCAACAGTCACCTCAATGTTGGGATATCTTTCATACATGGCGTCTCCCTTTCTGGGTATCATGCCACCGGTCTTACACTTTACATTCTTGAAGGTCACTTCCTTCATCCAATTTTCCTAGTTTCTTACTTCCTTGTCTCCTCAGTCTATCCGCGTCTCATTGTTTATCCTTCGAACTATCTCAATGTTTCCTCGAATCCTCCCAACTTAAAGGGGATAAAATATATGCATCTCTTATGCCTTCAACCGTCAACTTTAACTCATGGTGAATCACCCTCATCCTGACGATCATATACTTTTCTATTTCTATTAATATGAGTCTTTAGGGTTTCCTCATACCCAACTCCCTTATCATTCCTCAAACTCTGTTGCCTTTATATTCCTTTCCACTTCAATTCCTTTTTATTTTCCTTTCTCTTATCATTATTTCATGAACCAACATAACATAAGCATTGATTTCAAATATCCCGTCATTCTGGATTCGCGTCTTCAGAATGAATCTTAACAACTTTTACAGCTTAGATTCATAATTCATCATACTCGTCTGCCTTTGTTCTGGCTCTAAAGCTTTTACACTATCTCCATAACCTTGGGAAGTACTTTCCTGAAAACAATTGACTGAACTTAAATCAGTTTATTATAATCTCTTGCTCCGTGCCTTCCTTGGCCTTTCACCAGCGGGTGGTCTCTCTCTTAGGAGGGTAAGTGACAAAAACGGTCTTTTGTGGTTCATCAATCATTTTGAATCTCAAATGATTCCTATATTTCCTTTAGCCAGGCTCTTGCCTCGACTGGGTCAGCTTGTTCCTTGGAACTCTGAGAGCTTAGCGACTTAAAGGTCCTGAAAGAATTTCTCACCGCATTGTTTCCTCAGGGTGGTGGTTGGGAATAATAGTCTAACTTCTGTCTAGACTGGTCTATAAATTATCATATAGGAGTACCATCTCGGGTCTCCTTTCCTTACTCGACTTTCTGTTTCCTTAGTATGAAATGTTTCAACCTTCTCCCATAATCGGGGTTATCTTATACATTAAAAACCTTGTTTTCCACTCTATTATATTATGGGTTCTTTCTTTCTTGATGGCAACCTCCCTGACTATCACATTTAGGGTTTGCCCTAAATCTTATTCCTCAAACTATGGCTCTCATCTAAGTTCTCATCCTTAAGCTCTTGAACTTTTGGAACCCAATTTCTGTAGGAACACCTCACTATCCCCTTATCATCTTTCTCGGTGTGGATCTCTTCTCCAGTCATTGACTCTCTGCCTTCATTCATCACTTTTCTGGCACAATATGTTCTTTTCCAAAAATTCGGTCTGTATTGCAATCTCAAACAGCTTTTCGGTACCGGCTCCGGTTACCTTCACTTCTATTTCCATTTTCTCAAAATCTCTTATAAACTCTCCAAAAGACATTATCATCTTGAGTCTCTCCTTTTTACTAAGGGCATCAGCCACCATATTGGCTTTCCTCTAATGATAAAGAATCTCCCAATCATTATTCTTGATTAGCTCTAACTGCCTCCTCTGGCATATGTTGAGCTCTTTCTACGTGAAAATGTGCTAGAGCACTTATGGCTTAGGTAATTCTCGCACTTCTCTCCATACAAGTAGTGCCTCCAATCTTTAGGGTAAAACTATTGCCATGAGCCTAAGCTCATGAGCGGGGATATCGAATTTCATATTACCTTAATTGTCTTGACATGTACGCGATTACCTTACCGTGCTGCATAAGCATGCACCCTAAGTCCTTGTACGAAGCATCACTACACTTCACAAAATCTCCTTTTCCATCCGGCAACGCCAGCATAGGGGCCATCACCAACCTCTGCTTCAGTTCTTGAAAGCTGTTCTCGCATTTCTCTGTCCATTCGAACTTCTCAGTCTTACGAGTAAGCCGCGTTAAAGGGGCTACTATCTTTACAAACTTGAACGAACCTCCGGTAGTGACCGGCCAATCCTACCTCTGGTAGTCGACCAAACCATGGTCATCAATTCATCAGTGGCCCTTTATTCATTCTTGTCAGGATCCTCCACGGGATCCTCCTCAGCAACAATCCCTTCTAGGACAACATCCTCAACCGCTACATCCTCAATATCAACATCATCCGGTCCTGCATTAGGACACTCTATCGGATCCACAATCCGATCTCCAATTAGTAATAAACATCATCGCGCTGTTGCTCCTCAACCTCAGGGTTCGGAGTCCCGCTACCATATACGATAACGAACTACACTTCTATCGCTACATTTATAAGGGTTCCCATAAGGGTTTTAACTGTCAGTACTACGTTAGGTAGTCCGACTATGAACTTGGCAAGAGTTCTTATTATCTTAGTGAACATATTATCTTAACGTCCCATCATCTCTGAGGTTTATAACGCTTAGCTCTGATACCATTTCTGTAACACCCCCAGATCCGGGGTCGGGGATCCGGGTCGTCACGAGTTCCATTTCCCTTAATAACACCCAATCTTAATAATTACTCAACTACTCTGTACTGTGACCCCACAATAAACACACACACCACATGTTATAGTCTCAGAGATGAACATCCAAAAATAACCACAAGTCATTTTATTCCACAATTATCTGCCAATACACCTTAAAAGGTTTTCTGAATAAATTTACATTTCTTTGCCATTATTACAATTCATAAATATAAATAAATCTGGTACATCAAAAGTTGAAAGCCTAGCCTATTGGTAGTTCCTACCTCAGCTACGGCGGCATCAATGCTTCTAGAAAACTGCGGAACGTCTCCTAATCGCTCGCGAATCGGGAGCTTGGTTCTGTTCATCTTTTCTATCTGTTGTTGTGTGATGAAAGAAGAAAGCAAGGGTGAGCAGCAAGCCCACCAAAATAATATGTATAATGATTAATAGTATATGAGCCTACTCATAATACTCATGAAAGTCTTGGTCAAAAGAAATGAACCAAGTTTGATATCTTAATGCGATGAAGTTGCAAAATATTCAGTATATATACATATATACTTTTCAAAATATTGGAAGTCCTCTTCCATGCATAATATACACAAAGTCCCAGTGTATAACCGTATAAAAAAATATCGTTGCAAGGTGATCTCATATATCTAACCTTGTCTCAACGTTTTTCTGAAAATCTTTGTCATTCATAAGACAATTATTAATTAGATATAAGTTTAAAAGATGAGGTTACCAAATACCCCAATATACTTATATCTTTCCCAATACTACTTGAACTACCACCGTTCAAGTTATAATCAGTTTCAAAAGTTCATCACATAGATGAGATTACAAGACAAGATTTGAATAGATTCAATCTTTGAAATATTATTGAATCAAATAAAGTTACGAGATACTTTATTTAGTCCCGATATATATATATATATCCACATATATATATCTCTTAAACATTTCCTGGAACCTCTGTTATGTAAAGTATGAACAGAGTTTGAAACATCCAATGAATTTTGGAAAGGAAAAGAATTTTGGCATAAACCAGATATCTTGCTGATCAGGCAAAGATACCAATAAGTAACCTTTTCTACTGTAGATGGATGAATTCCTCACCGGTCATCACCCTGGCCGCATTAGGACCTCGCGCTAGACCGTTACCCGGCCCCTCACGCGTTGATGGACTGCCACCCAGCCACTTACACTTTCATAGACCGTACCCCGGCCTGTCGCTTATGCCGACTGAATTAGATGGGCTTACTTCCCGAACATTGGGCAAGTAATCAATTCATTTACCAAAACTGCAACCTCGTTGCGAATATAAAATACACCACAGAGCCGGATTCCCCAGGTTTTGAGCGAGTATTTAAATCCCCTTAGAAAAAGAAGATCTTAAATATAAAAATGAGTTTTGGGATCCGCTCTGACTTTTAAAAATCATTTTGAAGACTCGAAAATACTTTAAAGAGTGTTTGGAGTAAAGCTGATTTAATGAAGTAAATCAGTCCCCATATATTAGAAAATATCTGAATATTATTATTTAAATAATATTCCCATAAAGAATAATCTTTATAAAAATAATTGAAGTAGAAGTATTAAAACTTATACTTGAAATAAACATTAAATAACTAAAGATATACTTATATGAAAGTATTATCTTTATTTGAATAATCGAAAATAAGTTTGATTATTAACACTTTATTCTTAAATGAAATAAAGAATATATATCAGTAATAAGCGGAGTCATAATACCTCGAAAGAATATTATAATTAATATTCATTAAATAAAATAAAGGAGTCATACATCCTCAAATGAATATCCAAGTAATATTCAATAAATAATATAAAGGAGTCATACATCCTCAAATGAATATCCAAGTAATATTCAATAAATAATATAAAGGAGTCATAAGTCCTCGAATGAATATTCAAGATAATATTCATTAATAAAATAAAGTTATCGAATAAACCTTATTCGATTAATAGTTTTGAAAACTATGACCATATATATATATAAATATATATATATATAAAATCTACTCGGGATCCTCGACTCCCGGTTTTAGAAAATGTTTTCACCTTTGGGTCCCTATACTAAGGGTATATGCAAATTACCGCTATTATCTAGCATAGGTATTATCAACTGAACCAACAGATATATATGGCAAGAATACGAAACTGCATGCATATATATACCATATCAGCATGCTTCAATATATCGCAACATTTGCTAATTAACCAACATGCATCTATCGCAAGATAATGCATACATATATACATCACAACAACAGTATAACGGGTAGAAAACTTGCCTGAGCGACTGGGGGTTACGAATGGCTCGGGACGAGTCTGGTAACCTATAAGCAACAAGTAAGTTGGAATTAAACCAAAATCACTTGTAAATCTATACTTTAACTAACTTAGACTCTAACGCTTGTTTTGCGCTCACTGATTCGCTTAAGTCACTCGGGTACCCTCGGCTCCACCATTTTTAATAATTTAACCTTTACGAGTTTTAAAGCGATTCCTTCGCGAGTGTCTTACCAATAGCCTAACACACTTACCATAAATGTTTCATACATTAATTAACCCTTTTTGGTCTTTAACCTATGTTTCAAAGTAAGGCGAGGGGAAAAGTTTCGTTCGCGAAACGCCGTTACTTGAAACGGTCGTTTCTCCTAAACCGTGCATCGGAATCGAACGAACTACATATCAAAACGAAGCTCGTAACATGAGCTATCTAGACATGGCAATGGTCATAATCTAGCAGGGGGTTCTCGGGTCCTAATGTTATGCACAAAAACAGTCTAAAGAAAATCGGACGTTACGACGGCTATGTTTACGCGATTTCCCATATTTAAACCATTCAAAACCAACCACAATTCAACCCCAAATCAATCATACAACCAACATCCCTCCAAACCACATCATAACAGCCCCAACAAATCCACATTCACCATTTATACTTATTCCCCACATGAACTAAAAGCTTTACTTAGGTTCTTTAACTAATTACCAAGATTTACAACTCCAACAATACAACAAAACCAACTAATCTCTCCAAACTCAACCAAACTTCAACCAATCAAGCATCATGCTTCACATATGCTATATCAAACACATTCAATCCTAATTACTCAAAACTAAAGCTAGGGTTTGTAGTTTATACCTTCCTTGGAGAGTGGAGAATCAAGAGAATGGCTTGGAATCACCCTTAAAGTCCTTATCCAAGCTTAATCTAAACAAAACTTCAAGAACACAAATTTTAGTTCTTGAAAAACACTATTCACCATCTTCTTTCATGATTTATAGAAAAAGATTGGCTTGGATTTAGAAGCTTAAACTTATAGGAAGTATGTAACTTAACTAGGAGGAGCTAGGATAATTACCTTGTAAAATAGCAAGTGGAGGAGCTTGGACTTCCCATTTCTTAAGAAAGAAGCCGAGAGCTTCATGAAGAAATGGAGGATTAGGTGTTTTGTGATTTGTTTTGCTTGGTTGCTAGGTTTTTGTTTTGTTTGATTTAGTCAATTACCTTGTTGCCCTTGAATTTGTGTGGTTCTCATTCAACCACACCTCCTTCCTTCCCATGCCATGCCTACATCACTTTGTGATGTCATCACCCCTCCTTTGTCCTCTTTCTATTGGTTGGATGACATCATCCCCACTAATCCCTTTGATTAGCTTTTAATTGATTGCCTAATGACCGCTGATCTGTTATACGGTTCGCTTAACTTTCGTTCTCGTTTATCGTTTGAGGGATCATACCCGGGATCTTATTACTTAGGTTCCCTTAACCTTTCTCAATATATTGTATTCCTTCTATGATCCTCTCTTATAATCCTTTAATTTAAATCCTTTTTATCCTGTTACCTTTTTCTCAATTCTTTCCGTATCTAGTGGATTTCCGGGAAAAATCAAAGTGTTCGGAATTGGATTCTGACGATCTTTACATACACTTATATACCACATAGAGTACTAATAATATCCCATAAGATCAATAACACAACCCCTACATAGCGTGGCATGAAAATTTTTCTCATTCAGCAAAAACACTATTCATAAGGGTTTCAAAAATTTTCCAAAAATTGGGGTTATTACAGTAGTTGAGTTTGTCAAGTCAAAACCTTGGAGAAAGGAGAGTTATAGTTTCTGCAGAAAATCAGTTTAGTACCCTGAGGTTTAGAGTGAGTTTTGACCATGTCATTGATGTGCACTTTGAGGCCCAAGCCACCAGAAGTTAGTATTGGGAGTATATAAAAGGTTTTAGGTGTTGGTTGGAGGTTTGCATGTCATTTGGTTAGGTGCACAAGTAGAATAACAAAATATGTCCAGCAGGGGACAATTTTGTTGCAACTTAGAAATAGGGAGATTTGACCATGTCATGGGTAGGCCCTCATTAGGCCCTGTTGGGCCTTAGTTAGAGGGAGTGTCAGAGAAATTTTTCCAACCATAGTTCATAGGATATGAGTTAAAACCATGTGTCACAAGTTAATTCAAGTCAGGGCGTTTTCTGCCCAGAAAAACAGGGGAACCTTGGACTTTTAGCTTAGGCCCAAGAAGGCCCAAGCCAGGCCCTTGAGCCACATCAAGTTTGTGAGATGCCCTTAGGTCAGGAGATTCTTGTATAAAAGGTTTGGAGGAAAACTTGTAGTTTAAGAGTGTCTAATGCACTCAAGAAACCATAGTTGTCATTCTGAAATTTGCACCAGTGAGCACTTTCACTTATCACATAGTTTTAGAACACTTAGGAGTGAGATTTAGGATGACCACCATAGTTGTAAGATAGTATAAGGTCAGTAGAGGAAAAGGCACAAGTGAGGGTCAATAGGTTTTGGATAGTGTAGTAAGGGCACATCGAGTTAGGAAGCCAAAATTTGAAGACTTTGTCTAGTTTAGCGACCAAGTGACTTAAGTTGTGAGTCGAGATCATCCAAGCCTAGTGTTGCATTATGGTGTATATGGTGTTATTTGGTATTAATATATGATATGTGATTATGTGGCTATGTGTGTACAATTGTAATTTAAAGATGAATATAAAATTAAGTGCATATAGGCCTAAGTGCCATCTG
Organism: Apium graveolens; assembly: GCF_009905375.1. Lineage (NCBI taxonomy): Eukaryota > Viridiplantae > Streptophyta > Magnoliopsida > Apiales > Apiaceae > Apium > Apium graveolens. Next base: position 28,722,596 of record NC_133657.1, on the reverse strand, counting down.
TGTTTAATTTCGGGTTGTAAATAGGTTTAGTTGGTGAGAGTATATTATAATGAAGATTATTATTATTTATGTAGGATCTCGAGATGAGGGAAAACTTTCCATAAAGGTCGAGTGAAGCTCCAGTTGCTCCTACCAGTCAGACCAGACCAGCCTTTCTCAAGGCAAGTGATTCAACTTGTCCTTCGTATTTACTGCTAATAGTTCATACATTGCTGCGACTATCATGTGTCATTTGATATATTAAATCAAGCGTATCTTATGTTTATCTTTGAATTATATAGAGATGCCATGAACCCTCGAATACGTATTGCAAAGTAGTCTTATCATGATAGTATATTAAAGTAATTCGAATGCCATGATAAAAGAAAAGGGCAGTTATAACTCTTGGTTGATTCTCTTGATTAACATGCTGATGATTCCTAAGTATTGATATCTCATCCTGATACTTGAACCCCTATAGAACCTTACCTTGAACCCTGAAAGTCAGATACTTATCAAAGTGATTCCTCATTGATTGATACCCCTCTTTCTTATCCTAAAGCTTGACAATTCTGATATATCCTGAGCTAAAAATCATTTCTTCATACCTTAACACCCTTAGTATTCATGAAGCTTACCTCCTTGATGATCCAGCACTTGAACCTTGATGAGAAACCAATGCTTTAAGCCCAATTTGGCATTTCCCTTCATGATATCCAATAGCCTCACTAAATTCCCTTGTCCAAACTTTGAAATATGAAAACCATTCAGTTACCCTAATAGAGTATAGTTTTGTGATTCATGGCTCTGAGAGTTAGTACCATTTCCCCGTGTTTCGAGTTCATCTATAATCCCTTGATAAAGATGTTTACTGTAAAAAGAGATTTTGTTATAATTCGACATCAGTTTTTGAAATAAATAAAATGTGGGTTTTCAGTCCCAAAGGGGGAGAAATGTTTTCTTTGAATAGTGGATCTGGACTGAGACGCGAGTCCTTTCCACACTTATATTAGGCTTAAAAGTTGCCTAGGGATTCCCATTAATGTTTTAGAACCCAGCGAGGTTCGGGATTACTTTGCGGCTGATCACCGGCTGTAATCCGTAGCGTCATAAAATGATTTTGATTAAACGGTATGATTTTGAAATTGTTTTGATACAAACAAAATGATGCCATCACCCAAAGTTTTATCCCTCATTATTAGTGGTTATGTCTTTCCATTGTCATTCTTTAATGTATATCTCGATTTATGTTTTGTATCATATTGTTTAGCACTTGTTGAGCATTTGGCTCACTCCTTGCTTTACCCTGATATTACAGCTAGCAGCTATGGTTAGATTCAAGCAGACTGCCCGTAAGACCTGTGATGCTAATGCTTATGTTCGAGCTCAGGTAGAATAAGTGATAGTAGTTTGTGTGAGGACTCGGTATTTAAAATCAGATGTAATAGTTGGTAGTGTTGGGCTGTTCCAAACCCTAAACTGTAAGATCTTGGATTTGGTTATGTTATTTCTTTTAAAATGTTGTAATAGCTATATTTAATCTGCTGTTTAAGTTGGGGTGTGACAATGTAAGTTATTTATATCAAAATAATTACGTTGTACTTGAATTTCATACTATTTTTATTGTTTATCCTTTTATGTATGGTAGGCTTGTTAGTAAACTTGAAATTGTGCCTAAAGGTCTTACTCACAATTTGGGGGAGATTGTTAGGCACGTGACATATTTATTGCATCATAACAAACCTACTCAAGTGACAATATCACTTGACATGGCCAAATGGATTATACCATTTGGATTTGTGATAAGTTTCAAAATACTTGTCTTGTTTGCTTTTCTAGACAGCTCAAAGGTTATAAGAGGTTAGGGATTTATATGCTACATAATTGTATATAATAGTCACATAATAAATCAATTTTGTAGAAGTTCTGTGAGGATTGTTCAAGCAACAAATTGAAGAAAAGAAGACTCTTAAAGATAATAAGTTGCCAAAATTTCTTTAAGTCCAATATCGTGAAGTTTAGAAAAGCTGGATTGTAAAGTCCATCAAAGCTATAGTGAAGTCTAGTTCAATACCATATGGCGAAGTCCAATTCCGCACAATATCATAAAGTCTAATTCTGTTCTAAATTGTAAAGTCTGAGATTATACCATATCGTGAAGTACAGAATTGTACTAGATCATGAAGTCCAAAATAAATTATATTGTGAAGTCAAGAAGAAAACAGAGTTCACGATATCTTCACTTAGTCATTTCACAACAAGACAAGTCAAGGTACAAAAACAGATCACTACAACACATTGTACATGGAGATGGTCTATGCACATATGTCAAACCTACAGCTAAACTTGAAGATAAAGAAAAGGAAACACACAGCTAAAGATCAAGAGCGTATAACAAAATCATGATCGTCCTAATAAAGTTGCAACGTATCTTCTTTGTAGAATATGACTGTTTACTATAGACGGGTATGCACAACTTGTGTTACAATGCTTTATTAATAATGTGCACGTCCCATCTTTAGATGTACAGAACATAGTGAGTTTTTTTATTTGTAATTTTCTTTTGTCTGCAATCCAATTCAAGAGTTTTGTTCCTGAGTAGAATTCAAGAAAAATACCATTATTTTTTTGGAGTTATAGTAATAGTTTACTTTATTTATATAAAGTAATTTGACCTAAAATATTATTTGTGTTCTTTCTAGTTAATAATTTACATTTGATATCTAAATATTTTGTTTTCAAGCTTTCCAAATCAATTAAAAAGTTTTAAAAACGAGTCATTCACCCGCCTTCTGCCTAGTTATTGAGACCTTCATTTTCTAACATGAATTTTTAAGCACAAATACGGAATTATGAATATTTAGGGAAGTGAATTAAATTATTCGAGAATTATAAATAAACTAATTAGAGAACTCTTAAATGGACTAATTCAAAAAGTCTCAACTTACCCTATCTGATAACTCAAGAATGACTTATTCAAGAAATGTTTTTTTAAATTTTATTGATGATCATACTAGACTATCTTGGGTGCTTTTTGTGAAGAAAAAAATAAGGTTGATTTTTTTTTCTAGAATTATACAACATGATTGAAAACTAATTTCATTCGAAAATTAGTATCTTAAGATCTGATAATGGAACTGAATATAAAAATCAATATATTGATAAGTTTTTTAAGAAAAAAGGTAAATTCTTTAATCAATTAACATGTTCAGATACCCCCGAACAAAATTGAATATTCAATAGAAAAAGTAAATATCTATTAAAAGTAGATAGCATTATGATATTTTACATGAATATTCCAAAGTATTTTTGGGGAGATGTAATAGTAACAAGTTCATACTTGATTAATACAATGCCTATATGTGTCCTAAATTTTTGCACTCCTATAGAATGCTTGGAGAAACTCTTTCCTGAATCTAAAATAAATTCAAACTTTTCAGTAAAAAAATATGGTCGTACATCCTATGTACACATTCGAAAATGGTCACAATCTAAAATGGATTCAAGATCGAAAATATATGTTTTTTAAGGTATGCCTCTAATAAGAAAGGTTAATATTTTTAATACATTGACAACATATTTTTACATGATCATGGATGCCACTTTTTTAGAAACCAAATTTGTGGGAAGTTTCAGACCATCTCCCTAATATGACCTTTGATCACTCTCTGTAGTTAAAAGATAGAGAAAATGAACCAATAGTTGTCGATTCTTATATCTGACTGAAAAGGATATACTACAAAAGGAGAATATCTGAAATAATCTTGAGCTTGTTGTTTATTCTAGAAGAAATATTATTGGGAAGAAAGGCAATCTGATTATTCCAACATAAGTTACAACAAAAGTCTTGAGTGATGGTACTTCGGATAACTAAGGTATTTCTTTAATTCCAAACTCATCTTCTAATTTTGAAAATATTCCAAACTCCATTGATGCTACTAAGGAAATTGACCTTGATATTCCTATTGCTCTTCATTAAGGAACTTGATCTTGCACCCAACAACCCATTGCCAAGTACATATCCCACGACCGTTTATCTGAAACACATAGAGCATTTAGCCTTAATATTTCAAAACTTGTGGTGCACAGAAATATTCAGGAAATATTTGATGAACTAAATTGGAAATTAGCAGTGTTTGGAGAAATGAATGTTATAAAGAAGAATGATACATGGGAGGTTGTTAATGCGTCTTGGGTAAAAAGATTGTATGTTGTAAATGGGTATTCATGATGAAAAGAAAACCTTATGTTACTGTCAAAAGATACAAAGCCAGATTTGTTGCTAAATGATTCACTTAAAACTAAGGAGTAGATTATTGTTAGAAATCTAGTGTTTGATGAGATATAAAACACATAGCATAATTTGTACAAGTCATTTTTTTTGTAGCATCAATGGCTTGTCAACCTAAAGGGTAGCTACTGCTATAGTAGCCCTTCAATGGGTAGTTCATCTATAACGTTTTTTGTAGATTCTAATATAAACATTGATAATATTGATCATTAGAAGTCATGACAACTCAATGTAATTCTATATGAATGAAGTGAGTCTCAACGACTAGTGAAAAATTTAGTAACGACTAAAGCTGATTAGCGGCTGATATATTCAACTCAATGGCTAATGACAAAAGATGTTAACAATTGGTAGAATCTTGAACTAACCATTGATGGTAACTTGACAACAGCCATTGATCCAGACCTTTCAAAGCACATGGGTTGAAAAAAATCTCAGGAAGGAAATGGGAGCCAAGACAAAGAATTTATTTGCTTTGGAAACTTGAAGAAGAGGAAACATTCCTCTTGTCGGCATGACAATTGGAGAATTCAAAAATGTAATCTGTCAAAGACAAAGTCATCCAATTCGAGTAAGTCACATATGATGGAGTGAAGAAGTGGCTTAATGGACCTTGATTAGTGTATTATTTTATTGTCGAGCAAGTTGTATCATGGTGAATATATAAACCAAGTGTAGGGGTGTTAGAACTCAATAAATATAGAGTGTTTTTCTGGAAAGCAAAAAGCGAGAAGATTCTTGAGTGAAGAAACTGTAATGCATCTGTGAAATTACCTTATAATTTGCATAAAATTTCTTCAATAATACTTCAGGTGGGATTATCAAACAAATCACCTGAATATTTTGAAGTATTTTTTTCTTTATTTTCAGTTGTTAGTTTTCTATTCTTACAAGCTTCAAAGTTTTAGTTGAAAAACAACATTTGTGATTTGTATTCAACCCCCTTACAAATCTCATTGTTGATTATCAATTAATAATAATTATGAAGAAAAATTTGCTCTGGTAGCCAAAATAAATTCAATTAAAGTGTTGTTATCTCTTGCATCAAACTACGAATAGCCTTTATTTCAGCTATATGTAAAAAATACTTATCTTGACAGAGATTTAGAGGAAGAGGTGTTCATGAGTATTCCATCGGGTTTTGAAAATAAATTTGAGTCAGGAACAGTTCTTGGACTAAAAAAGTCCATATACACCAAGAACTTGGTTTGAATAGTTTGCTAAGGTTGTTAAGCGTGATGGATATGTGCAAAGGAAAGAATATCGTATTATGTTCTAAAGACATTCGAAACAAGGTAAAGTTGATATTTTGATTCTATATGTTGATAACATTGTTAGAATAAAATGATTTAGAGGAAATTAAAGAATTAAATAAGATTATGGCTACGAAATATTGAGATCAAGGACTTGGGAGTTCTTCGGACAAAAAAAGGACTTGACAGTTTTGAAGTACTTTCTTGGAATGGAATTTGCAAGGTCAAATGATGGCATTTTTGTTAACCAACGATAGTATGTTCTTGATTTTTAAAATGTGACATGTATGTAAGCCTACTGAAAATCCTATGACACCTAATATGAATTTACAACCAGCATAGCCAGAATGTGTTATTACATTCCAAATACAATTTATTACGTCCTAACCTAGTCTTTTTAGCCAATTTTATTCATTCACCAAGTCCCACACATTTTGAAGATGTGTTCAGGAAACTAAGATATCTAAAGGCTCCACCAGGTAAAGGTATTTTATTAGAAAAAAGAGGACATCTACATGTTGAAGGCTACATCTATGATGATAGGACGTGAGCCTAACTGATAAAAGGTCTACTTCAAGTTATTGTACAATTCTCGGTGAAAACTTAGTTACATGACGAAGCAAAAAATAAAATATGGTTGCCCGTACCGGCACTTAAGCTGAATTTTGAGCGTTGGCGCTTGGAATATTTGAAGTTATATCGATGAAAAAACTGAAGGTCTTAGAATCATTACCTACGAAGATGTACTGTATAATAAGGCAACAATATCCATTGCCCATAAGCTTGTGCTTCATAATAACCGTACAAAGAAAATAGAGGTTGACAAACATTTTACTAGGAGAAAGTATATAGTGGATTGATTGATTTAAATGAGCTATGTCCATACAAAAAAGAAACTTTCGACATATTCACCCTGGGTATATACAAGAAACAATTTGACTAGTTGCTTAGCAAGTTAGGAATGAAAGACATTTTTAAACCAACTTGAGGGGGAGTGTGGGAAATCATAACTGATTTCATGGAAACAATTGTACTATATTAATATGATATATATTACCAGTTAGGGAGATATAATGAGTAATTAGTTGGTGTACGTTCATTATATATTATCCACTATATAACATGTACTATATCGTAACTTATTTGAAGCCATAAGTTATGGTTGTAAAAATGTTGTAAGGTCCCATAAATAGTGAATTTTTCCTTTTCCTCCAAGATAATATCCAGTAGATAACAAGACAATTAATCCTAAGTTTTTTAGTGTAAAGGAACGGATTACCCCCAAATATCTAGATGAGGTTTCCAATTTAAGACAAAAAATATCAAGTATATGAGTGTAGTTGGATTCGTCGATCATCAATATACTTATATAAATGAGAAGAAAGAGGGTAATGAGGTGTCGCCTCTCATATTTTCTTAATCTTTTTATCCAATTTTCTCAAATTTTGAAGTATTAAATTAAAAAATTTTGAATTAACTTCTATTCTCCTAACCTTTGTCCGTAATTCAAACTACCATCTGATAATTTTCATAAAATTTCTCTTAAATTCATATTACCATATTTATATTGTCTTAAAGTTTTTTAAGTCAAGATTACCATCTAGTATTTTCCTAAGTTTCAAGTCCTAAAATTTTTGATAAAGTCTTATTACAATTTTAATACTATTCTAATTATTTTTTAAACCAAACTTGTCATTTTAATATTTTTTGGGCATATGTAAATTTAAAATAATAGAATTAGAGATTTTAACTTTTAATTTATAAAATAACTTATAATTATACAAAAATTATTATTTGTCATAGATTTTTTTATAAAATAATAATAATAATAATAGTAATAATAGTAATATTAATAATAACAATAACAATAATAATAATAATAATAATAATAATAATAATAATAATAATAATGCTGTGGAATAAAAACTACAGTGCGTTGGTATTAATGTTAGGGTTTGTGAGCTTCGAGCTTTAATCGTTGCTCTTGCGTTCGGGACTATCTGTCCTTGCAAGATGTCTACGCATCTCCGTGTGATAGAGAATCAAGCCAAAAATGTAATTCTAGGTTGAGTGGTAGAGCCCTTTACATAGAGGTGAGTCTAGGGTTAGACTTGTGTTAGGAGACTTGGTGGTCAAGTCTCCAACTTAGATGGTGATTAAGAGTCCTATAAGGGAAGAAACTGCAGAACCTTTTGTATAGGGTTTTGAGTCCGTTTAAGACACATGTTTATGCTCTTCCAGACGTATTGGTCTTAGTCTGTGAACAGCTTATGTTCGTGGGCCTTGACGACCTCAGCTGGTGGGCCTTATCTCCATGGGCCCTCTTGAATCTGCTATGAGCTTGGACTAGACAGGTCGGTACTGGACTTCAGACAAGAACCCCAAATGTAATTAATGCGACATTTAATATGTCTTTAGGATGTATTTTCTATCCATATCATTTCCCCCCCAACTTCCGGGAAGTTTTCGTGGAAGTTATAATGGTCTTTTTCGCGACTCGGGGTACTCTTGGCTCTTCTCGGGTATCGGCCCTTCATGGGTATCGGCCCTTAATGGGTATTGGCCCTTCATGGGCATCGGCTCTTCATGGGTATCGCCGTATTCTCATAAAGTATGGAGTGACCTCCACGTTTACAATGACTTATTAGTGTGAGTATACACACTTAAGGCCTTTGCACAGGCTATTTGGATAGCATTTAACACTAAACGGTCCTAATCGGGACTAAAATGCGAGCATTTATCACCCCTTAAACTTCATCAAGGTTAATTATAGGGTGAAAGCTGCTAACTGGCCCTAATCGAGGAATCGGGGCAAATTTCCATGTACAAGCTGCTAACTAAGCTTAAAAGAGCCTAATTTTGAGCTAGAATATAATAACTAGCCTTAATCGAGGCTAATCTGCCTTAAATGGGGCTAATCAGGACTAATCTACATGCATAATACACTAATTATCCCTAATTCACACTAACCACAACTGTGAATAGGTTAAACGACTTTAATCTGGGCTAGTTTCATCATATGAATCACTAATTCCCCTGGTTCGGGTTAATTACGCTTAATATACACTAACCGGCCCTAATTTGGGCTAGATTTTATTAACTGACCCTAACCGGGGCTTTATCTTAAAATCCTGAAAAATTAAAAAAAAACGATTTTTTCTGATTTTTTCAAAAAAATTTGAAAATATTCGCAGGGGGGTCTTCGAGGCCGAGCAGGACCTCCTCCTGCATGTGGCTCTTCTCGGCCACATGACCTCATATATGGGCTGCACGACCTAGGGAGGTCGGCCACCTCCTGGTCAGCCTGGAGCAGGCTCTCCTGCTCCTCGCTGACCAGGGGTCACTACATTATATATGGTCTGTTATAACATTTTTTTCCAGTATAACCAGCTAAAGTGTGACCATAGGTGCCTTAAAATTATTTTTGGCTACTTATGGTTACACTTCTTTTTATTGTAATCGTTGATGTCATTTAGTGTAACCATAGAGAAAATAGGGCATCTATGGTTACATCAAAATTGATGTTACCGTTGGTCTTAAAAAATGTGTAACCAAATATCGAAAATTTAGGCAGTTGAAAGAAAACATAGGCGGGATTGAATTTTATTAAAAAATAGATGCGGGGGAAAATAGATGCCTTGTCTTAAAACTAAAAACTAAATTAAAATCATTTATCTTACAACCTCATCTTGACAAAGTAAAACTCTCTCTCTTGCCTCTCTCTATCTCTCACTCATCTCGCACCTCATTCACTTATCACTCTCAGTCAGAACTCTCAATCTGACTTCAATTAGAAACTCTCAATCAGACTTTAATGCAATCTGAGAGAAAGAGTATATTATCCCGTATTTTTCAGAATTGGTATAATTATTATTTGAATATATATATATATGCGCTTTTATGATTTAGAAGGAATAAAATGGTGGATATTTTATTTCTGTTTGACGAGTTTGTGTTATTAAGTGGGTAATGTGCTAATTGTTAAGTGTTATATCGATCCTTGTTAATTTCTAAAAAAATTTACTTAAATGTATTATTTTCAAAAGTTATTTGAAAGTCGATCTTATTGATATTGGTAAATTGAAATTGTTTTGTAATATCCGTGAAATATCGTGCAATTATTTTTATCAATAAATAAATTATTATATGATTAGTATGTGAATTTTGGTGAATTATCTGTTGATTGATATTGATGTTTGGATATTTATATGTGATATTATTTGAATATTTTAATTTGTAATATGTCCAGAATAAAGTATAGATAATTATGGTATTTTTCTGATAATTTTTGGTTTGTTATATGATTTTTTAAGGATTTATAGATTTAATAATTATTTTCTGAGTAATTATAAAACTATTTTATAAAACCGGGAATCGTCCAACCTCAACCGTTTTTACAACCCGAAACTCTTCCGAAAACTCCTTCCTAACCTAATCTGGTAATTCCGGAAATTTTCCGTGTTTTAACTTTTTCTATCCGGGTTACGGTTTGACCCGTACGCGTCCCAGCGTATAATTTTCAATACGATAATCATTTCGGTAGATCAATAAAACCCGTATTCTCGAAAGACAGGATATTTTATATTATTTTCTCATATGGTGTTTTATAAGAAGCTCGGTTTTGATAATTATCCAAATCTGGTATTGAATTGTATCATTTTTATAGTTACTAAGTAATCTATTTTCGGATCATTTTGCAGTTACTTAGCGACTAAGCAACTAATTTATCGATCCAATATGATCCAATACTCCATAAATATAAAAATCCCTTTTCTTATTTCATTTTATTCGTATAATCATAATCAGTCAGTAAAATTTCATAATTATCGAGGGAAACCAATGAGTGTTCTTCGCGTTCTTCATAATCAAACCAAGATTTGGAGGTGTTACCGAAGTCGGATTTTGACGTACAAGTAGTCAAATCGAAGCTCTCGATGCGTAGAATCCAGTTTAATCATCCATATCGTCCCAGATTTCATCAGTATTTTTCTATTATTTTTACAAAAATTCGAATTATTTAATAAAAATATGAATTTTCGTAAATGATTTAGTTTGTCAGATTTGATGATTGTATGTTGTAGAGTATCTCCTGCTATTCAATTTGATATATCATATGTTGAATTTCGAGTTCCATAAAATGCTCAAAAGGCTGTTTGATGTTTGGATTAAGTTCTTGAATGTTCTTCGTCTTCTTGAGAATCAAACTGAAATTTGGAGGCGTTATCGAACTCCGTTTGAAATGCTCTTATAACCAAATCGAAGCTCTCATCACTACCTTTCTAAAACACTCATCAGATTTGGTGTAGAACCAACTTCAAAATTTGTTAGTCCCTAACAATATAACAAGAATTACAGAAGGGGGTTGAATGTAATTCTGGAAACTTTTTCTAAATTAAAAACTGTTTTTACTTGATAAAATATGAAAGCAATAAAAACAAATGCTTTTAAAACTTTCTGGTGGATTTGAAAGTATCCACCAGATATATATACATATATCAAATAGAACTTTGTGAAGCTAAAATGGCTCACAACTCCTTTACAAGTTGAACAATCAAACTACAGAGAGATTCTTAACAAGTACAGCTTTATCTATCTCTCTTTGAAAATGTGTTTGCTTAGTTAATTGTTCTACTGGATACACTTGGTTTATATATCACCAAGTTTACATGTGAATAAGACAAGATAATAAAACAAAACATATCTAGTCCAACTTCATGCTGCTTCACTACTCTTTTCCAGCATCTTTGAATTTATTTTCAATTGCATGGAAATGGTAATGCTTCTTGTTCTCGAATTCCTTCTAAACAGGATGCCACATTCCTTTTGCAAACACCCGACGCATGTGACTATGTTGTCACTGTCAATTGATGTTTGAATATGATCATATGTCGGGTAGCTTTGTCAAGCATCCGTCGGGTAGCTTTGTTGATCATCCATTGGGTAGCTTTGTTGATCATCCGTCGGGTAGCTATGTTGATCATCCGTCGGGTAGCTATTTGTCACTTGACTCCATTTCATTTATACAGAATTATAAGACATTAATTATTTACAATTAATCCACCTATTTTGTATTTCCACTAGTAGTCAACATGACTTATAAGCTCCTACAGAATCTACATAATATGTTTGCAGAAATGTGCTACAATCTTGTTTGGTACATAAGCTACTCACTCGATGGATGTAAAATAGTCATTCGTCGGGACCATAGAGTTCATCCGTCGGGACTATATTTGAACATCCGTCGAGTGCTACATTTTACACTAAGTTGAATCTACTAAGGAGTTTTGTTAGTCTAATCATCAAGTTCACAACATATTCCCAACAATCTCCCCCAATTTATGCCTACCAGAATTTTAGCCATAAATTAAGAGAAACTTGATGATAACAAAACACCTTAAAAATACTGATTAAAAAGTAGTAGATAAAACTCTTAAGTGCTGCAAAATTTACTGAAAATTGAACAAGACAAAGTGTACAAAGATTTGCTCACAATCATTATCAAGGTGCTCCTCTAGTCTGAGCAGATAAATCTATTTCCTTGATTGTATGGATTTCTTCCCAAGCTTCTTGTTGTTCTCTTCTATCTGATTTTGGAGTTGTCTGTGGAATTCAAGTTCATCAGCTTCTGAGAGTTCTAGCATTCCTTGCATTTCCAGAAGAGTTTCATTGCTGGAAATGCTCAGCTGGTCCTTTAATCTGAAGAATATTCTTACTCCCTTATCATCCATGATTTCCATCAACCAATAGGGCCTTAGATACACTCTACTCCTTGTGTAAAGAATAGTTAAAGTTTTTGAGAGTGCATCGTTAGCTCTAATACTCCTTAGTTCTTCAATCTTCTTTAGAACTAGTATTCTTGCAGTCACATTGAATCCAAAGTTCTTCTTGAAGGATGAGTAGACCTTTATCAGTATAGATTGGCTTTCTTGAAGAATCCTGTGAAGTGGCCATGTGATCTCTTTTCCTCCCTTTATATTTGAACACTAGCCTTTCAGGTAGATTTCTGTAAGTGTCTATCCCTCTTACTTCTTCCAGTTCATTCAAGTAGAGGTTTAGGTATGAGAATTCCTTGATATAATAGATATACATGATATCTCCCTTATTGACTTTGGGTTGAGCTTTGGCTAGTGTCTTAAATCTGAGAGTTGAGGGCTTCACTTTCTTGATTGCTCTAAGCTTTTTTTTCTTTGGTTTCTTGAATAGAGGAATGTTTAACTCAGGAATTGGTAGACTATCCCAATCTATTGGCTCATCCTTTGGAATGATAGGTTCACCATGAAAGTTCTTGAATGGATCTACCTTGAATTCCTCATGTACCATAGAGGGCATGGATGTCTGAGATGTAGTAGTAGATTGTTTTGGAATGTAGTCTTCCAATTCCTCATCACTGAAGTCTAATTTTCTTTTAGCTTGAAGCTTGTATCTGAATTTTCTTTACTGTTGGGGTGCATCTTGCACTTTCTGATCTTTAGATTCAGCAATTTCAGATGGTTGTTCAGAAATCTCTTTTATAGTCTTCAAAGCTTGAAGCTTGGCCAAGATAGCAGCTTGCTCCTTTTTTTGTTTGAGCTTTTTAGCATCTAGAGCAGCTTGCTTCTTTTCTTGCTTTAATCTTCCTTTCTCTTCCCTTTTTGCTTCTACAAACTGAGGGTGTCCATCCACCACACATATTTCTTTACATTTCTGAAAACCTTGGCAATTCTTCTTTTTAATACTGAATCAGCTGGATCTTTGTAAAATGCTATTGACCTGGCCAACAGCTTCTTCTCATCTGGCCTAGGTGTCTCATACACTGTATCCAAAGGATTCTTGTCTGAAAACTTTAAGTAGTTCACTTTTGGCTTCATGATCAGATTTGCCTTTGGAGATTTGATACTGGATGTTTGGCCTTTTTCCAGATAATTCATACTCATTTCATTCACAGAGATATTCTTGACTTGAGAGTGATGAATGACTATTTTGTCTGGCTTCCGACTTGGACCAAATTTCTTTTGAATATTTTCATCAATTTTCTTCCAATCTATTGGGCTTATTAGGTTCATCTCAGCTGCTTTCAGATTTGCTGTTGCTTCATTGATTAGATCAATGCTATCTTTAGCAGGTGGCTTTGTGAAAGTAATTGCTGGGACAATTGCTTTGCTTACTTGAATATTGAGCACTTTTTGCTCCCCCCACTCCTTGAACTCTCTTGACTGATTGGGACAATAGAGATTTCTTTCTCCCCCTTTTTGTTATCAGCAAGTTGAGTAGAGGAAGAAGTTTATGCAGCCACTAGCTTCTAAAGCAAGTCTGTTTGTTGTGCTTGATGTAGATGAATTGTTGTTAGAGAAGCTTCCATAGCAATCATCCTTTTATCTAGGGAATCCACCTTGGTAGCAAGATCAGAGTTCTTCCTTAGATGTCTTTTAATGTCCGTCATTGTTGTTTCTGGAAGTCTAGCTTCCAATCTCTCAGAAATGTCCTTCTTGAGTTGATCAACCTCATTTTTGATGGAAGTGACATCTTGACTATGTTGATAGCCTTGAATTTGTTGTGAATGAAGAGAAGCAAGATGTGCTTGCAGGAGCTTCTTGGTGCTAGCATTATTGGATGATTGAAGAGAAGATTGTGTCTGACTCATGAGCATGATGAGGGTTTTGAAATGATGTTCATCACATTTCTTGGAGAATGCCCATGATGGCATGCCTGATCTGGAACTAGGGCCTACTTCTCCCTCTATGTCCAGTGGCTCTTCTTCACTATCTTCACCCTCATCACCAATGAATTCTTCTGACCTACCAGTCTCATAGTCAATATCACCAGCTGTAGAGGGCATAGCTATGATTGCATCCTTTGCTCTTTGCATAGACTGTGTGGGGTGCACCAAATTCAGCATCCTTTCTGCATTGTCATTGCCCTGTCCAGCTAGAAGTTGATATGCTGGAACAGGATGAGTAAATGTCTCAGCATCCAAGGAGGTGGAATCTATAACAGCTTGACTTTGCTGAGATAGTCCCTCCCTGTCTGCATCCTGGACATTTATTGATTCACTAGAAATGACCTCCACCCTTATTTCTCTTGTACCTGCATTTCTCTCATGATCTCTCTTTTCTTGCATCAAGGGCTCCCCTTGGCTTCCCACCCTCACCTTCACCATCTAAGGTGGGACTCCTCTCAGTCACTTTTTCCAGTCCTGAAGAAATGGACTGCATTAATTCACTCTTTTTCTCACCTTTTTCCTGGGAGCAACCCAGACTCTCACTCAGTTCACTTCCTTCCCTCAATCCTAAAAAAAATTGTACAATTACTAAGTCATCTGCACTTGTGACTATTGTTGAGCTTTGAAGTTATGCAGAGACTCCCGACGGATGAGAAATATCCATTTGGGTAGTAATTTGACTATCTGACGGATGACTGCTGTTAGGCACATCCATCGGGATACAATCACCACTCGACGGATGAACAATATCCATCGAGAGAGTAGAAATGAATGAGTTTGGAGTGGAGATTATTGTAGACTCTGTACAGATTATTGAAAACTTTGGCACAGATGTCTCAATAGTCTCAGAAAGAAATGTTAAGTGAGCCAACAAATCATCTAGAAGATGATGCTCACTTGCATGGATTTTTGGCTTCTCCAACAGAATTAAAGATGGAGAATTTGGTTGAGATGTATGAATCATATCTATATCTAGTGAGTGAGTGGGAGAATTTGGTGTTTGAGGTGTTTCATCTTGTACAGATTTTGGCTGTGACTCCACATTTGTTGGAGCCACATCAATATGAATTTGAGATGGTGCAGTGACTGGGTCTTTAGCTCCAGTTTGCACTTTGTGTATGCCCTGTGCATCCCCAAGGGTTTTAGATTTCTTCTTTCTAGTGAAAGTTTATGGTGAACTTGTGTCCCTACCCTTTTTGTTCTGTGCTCCTGGTTGGGAGCTTGTTTCAATAGTTACATCCTTTTGGGAGGATGAAACTAGAATTGAGCTTATATCCTTATTAACAACCATAGTTTGTTGGGAAACTGTGATGTGGCTAGGTTTGGGTACACTCTTCTCACCATCCTTATTCTTAAGGCTTCTTTGATTTTCACCCTGTCCCTCACCTTTGTTACCCACCTTCACACTCCCCTCTTTTTGTTTAGTAGGTTTTGTAACTGGTATCTTTTGAGAGACACCAGAGGGGGATTTCTTTGTTTTTGTTTTTGAAACTTTTGTTTTAGTAGCTTGGGTAGGCATCTGTTTGGTCATTGACAAAGATGTCATTGCTACATTAGAAGGCAAAGAAATACGTGCGGTTGGAAGAGTGGAGACAGTAGAAATTACGTCACTTACCTGAGGTCCCTCCATTACTGGAAAATAGAAGAGGGGCACCTCTTTGTGGTGGTCTGCTCTATTAAGATCTGCAATAATTTTTCTTTCTTGAACCCAACAATTCAGCTTGTTGGTTGGGTTCTCAATCACAATATTCTCAATGAGATGGTTAGCAAGCATCATGAAAAATCTAGCAACTAAGTGAGATTCTCTTAATAACAAATGCCAAGTTTTGGTGTACCTTTGATATATCTGAAAATTCTCTTAATAACAACTAAGTGAGATTCTCTATGATCAACTTGAAATCTAGCACAGAAACATGTAGCAAACATTATATCTGACCTACTAGCTATTAATTATAGAAGTGAGCCAACCATGCCTCTATAACTTGAGATATCCACAGACTTTTCAATAGTGGTTAATTCAAGTTTAGTTGCAGTGGCCATGGAAGTTTTTGCAGATGTGCAATCCATTAGTTCAAACTTCTTTAAAAGATCATAAATGTATTTAGTTTGACTAATGAATATTCCATCACTAACTTGCTTAACTTGTAAACCAAGAAAGTAAGTTAGTTCTCCCATCATGCTCATTTCATACTTACTTTACATCAATTTGGCAAACTTTTTACAAAGTTTTTCATCTGTAGAGCCAAATATAATATCATCTACATAAATTTGAACAAGTATGCTAGAGCCATTAACATTTCTAAAGAATAAAGTTTTGTCTATAGTACCTCTAGTGAAGTGATTCTCTAAAAGAAACTTTGAGAATGTGGCATACCAGGCTCTAGGTGCTTGCTTCAATCTAAAAGTGCTTTCAGAAGATAATATACATGATCAGGTAAATTTGGATCTTCAAAACCAAAAGGCTGACTTACATAGACTTCCTCCTCCAAATTCCCATTCAGAAAGGCACTTTTGACATCCATTTGATAGACTTTGAAATTGGCATGAGCTGCATAGGCTAGGAAAATTCTGATGGCTTCTAGTCTTGCAACAGGAGCAAAGGTTTCATAAAAATCAATTTCCTCTTGTTGACAATAGCCCTTAGTAACCAATCTAGCTCTGTTCGTTATAATTATGCCATTTTCATCCATCTTATTTCTGAATACCCATTTGGTGTCAATTGAGTTCTTTCCCCAAGGCTTGGGTACCAGCTTCCAAACATTGTTCATTTCAAATTGGTTTAGCTTTTCCTGCATAGCTAAAATCCAATCAGGATCTAACAGAGCTTCTTCTACCTTCTTTGGTTCTTCCTTTGATAGGAAGCTACTATACTGACATTCTTCTTGAGTTGCTTTCCTTGTTTGAACTCTAGAAGATGCATCACCAATAATTAGCTCATAAGGGTGATCTCTTATCCATTTTCTCTAGTTGAGGTAGATTTGCTCTAGATGAAGAGGCCTCGTTGTTGTCTTGATAAGTGACTGAGTTTTGATTATGAGAAACTCCCCATGAGTTTGTGAATCTTTGATTTGAGAAATGGGAACTTTCTGTGAGTGATCTACCTTGACTTTCAGCTTCTCTTAATGACCCGACGGATGATTCACTTTGAGTCCCGACGGATGAGGCTGATTGTCACCCGACGGATAAGGCAAATTGTCTCGCGAAGGATGAAGTAATTTATAACTCGATGGATAATGAGTTATGAGCTTCATTAGTTATAGATTTTTTTGTATTATCCTTAGTGATTATTTCTTGGTCACCCTCATCATCACTGTCATCACTAACCATCTCCACATTATCAAACTTGAGGCTCTCATGGAAATCTCCATCTTGCAGTCCTTCAATCTTTTTGTCATCAAACACAACATGTATTGATTCCACAACAATGTTGGTTCTTAGATTGTAGACTCTATATGCTTTTCCCACAGCATATCCAACAAAAATTCCTTCATCAGCTTTAGCATCAAACTTCCCATGTTGATCAGTTTGATTCTTCAAGATATAACATTTGCAGCCAAAGACATGAAGTAAATTTAGAGTTGGTTTTCAGTTCTTGAAAAATTGGTACGGATTCATGCACTTTGCTTGATTCACCAAAGAGATATTTTAAGTGTAGCAGGCAGTATTTACAACTTCAGCCCAAAAGTATGTAGGTAACTTTGATTCTTCAAGCATTGTCCTTGTAGCTTCAATAAGGAATCTATTCTTTCTTTCCACTACTCCATTTTATTGAGGAGTTCTTGCTGCAGAAAATTCATGCATAACCCTAATTTATTCACAAAATGATCTCCTCACAGAATTCTTAAACTCAGTTCCATTGTCACTCCTGATTCTCCTTACCTTAAAATTAGGATGATTGTTGACTTGCCTTATGTGATTGATGATGATTTCACTAGCTTCATCTTTAGACTTCAGGATATATGTCCAAGAGAACTTTGAGAAATAATCCACAATTACTAGGCAAAATATTTTCCTTGAGATGGACAACATATTGACTGGTCCAAACAAATCCATGTGTTACAATTGCAAAGGTTTTTCAATTGTTGAATCAAGCTTCTTTCTGAATGATGCTTTGATTTTCTTTCCCTTTTGGCAAGCATCACACAGTCCATCTTTTATAAACTCCACTTGAGGGATACCTCTAACCAGTTCTTTCTTGACAAGATCATTCATGGTCTTGAAGTTTAGATGGGACAGCTTCTTGTGCCATAGCCAACTTTCATCTTGACTTGCTTTACTGAGAAGGCAAGTGACAGATTCTGCATTTAATGAGTTAAAGTCAGCTAGATACACATTGCCTTTTCTCACTCTAGTGAGAATCACTTTGTTGCTCTTTTTGTTTGTCACAACACAGGATACCGAATTGAATGTTACTGAGTTGCCCTTATCACAAAGCTGGCTGATGCTCAACAAATTGTGCTTGAGACCATCCACTAGATCAACTTCTTCAATGATGACATTGTCTTTTGAAATCAAGCCATATCCCATAGTAAAACCCTTGTTGTCATCTCCAAAAGTAATACTTGGGCCAGCTCTTTCCTTGAACTCAGTGAGCAGAATAGAATCTCCAGTCATATGCCTTGAGCAACCACTATCCAGATACCAAAGATTCTTTCTATTTCCCTGGACACATAAAAATCAAATCAAGTTGATTTTCGTACCCAAGTTTCCTTGGGTCCTGCCTTCTTAGCTTTCTTCTTTGGTTTCTTAGGCTTAATCTCATTTGACTTGGGAATTTATGATTCATCCTTGGTCATTTGAGATGGGCCTTTGAAACCAGTCATTTGAGCAGAATTATTATGCACAATTTGATTAACAGGAAAATGCATGTTATTTGCAAACGTATTATTCCAGTAGGGCATG
This sequence comes from Apium graveolens, assembly GCF_009905375.1. NCBI lineage: Eukaryota > Viridiplantae > Streptophyta > Magnoliopsida > Apiales > Apiaceae > Apium > Apium graveolens. The sequence continues at coordinate 28,703,473 of NC_133657.1, read as the reverse complement.
CTAAATGGCATTTGAGGCATACTAAATGCAGAATAATAAGGATTGGGTGCAAATAACATATCAGTAAATTATGCATTCATATTTTGAGTAGACATAACATTCATAGGCATGACAAACATGGCATTCATGTTGGAAAAAGAAGGAGGTACAGTCATGGAAGTAGGCATGACAATTTTTCAATTAACAAACAAATGATTAACACTACCACACTTAACACGGATTTTTCTTGGAGCATATTTATCAGGTGTGTAGTTGTTATGTTTGTTAATTCCTACTTTCCCATTTCTATTGTTCTTTTTTTATCATTTGTTTTAACCTCAATCTTTTCTAATATGTCATTCAATTGCTTGATGGACAGATGACCAACATTGAGTTTCTTTTCCTTCTTGACTTGACTTGATTCTCCTGGAACAAAATTCTTGGTGACAGATCCATATTTCTCATTCAGCTTGGCTAGCTTGGCTTTGCTCACTGGTTTACTCAAAGCCGACGGATGTGGCTCTCTTTCACTCGATGGATAATCATTTTGATTATCCGAGGGACGATCTTCATCATCCGTCGAGTACACATCTGTAGACAGTCCTTCAACCAAATTGGATTCCATCTTTTCCTTGCTTTTCTTCCAGGCTGCATCACAAAAGGACTCAATTCCTTGAATTTTGGTGATTTGAGCATGGACATCTCTGGATGATTTCCATGCCTTGATCACTTCTTGTTCACGATCAAGATGCTTCTTCAAAATTTCTTCTTTCTTAAAGGACTCGGTTAATTCCTCCTTAGCAATCTTACACTCAATTCTTAATTTCTCAAATTTAATGAACTGAGACTCTAGCACATTGTTCCCCTCACTTAAAAACAAATTGTTTTATTTAATTTTAGCATTTTCTTTGGTGAGAGACTTAAGAGTAACACGCAAGTGATATAATTATGTGGACATATCATTAATTGCATCATTACACTCATCTTTAGTTAAATGTGCTAGGTTAGTGGTGATTACCTGATTACTTGAAGAACTTATTTCTGTCTCATCAGACTTGGCCATCAGGGCTAGGTTGACATAGCTTGTTTCTTCATCTTCATCTGGTCCAGTAGCTGCCCAGTCATTTTCTTGTATTATGAAAGCCCTTTCCTTTTGCTTGAGCAACTCAAAGTATTTCTGTATATAATCAACAGGCTCAAACTTTTTCTTGGAATCTGACTTTCTGCATTCATTTGCAAAATGACCAGCTAATCCACATTTGAAACATTTAAATTTTGATTTATCCACCATGTTTCTATTTGGCTTAGTATCTCCAAAGTTCTTTTTGAACTTGAGCTTGGAAAACCTTCTGGATAAGAATGCTAAGTGTTCTTCAATATCATTTATGTCATCTTGACTCAATTGATCTTCATTTTCAGCTACCAACCCTTTGCCCTTGCTTTCACAGACCTTTGATGTAGATTCAACAGCTTCTATCATCATCTCGTTCTCTTTCTCTAACTCAGCAACCAATGCTATGGACCCTTCTTTCTTCCTTCCTTTCTCCATCCTTTCATCTTGCTCTATTTCAAGTTCATAAGTCTTCAGAATGCCATACAGTCTCTCTAGGGTAAACTCCTTGTATTCTTGTGAATTTCTCAAGGAGACTGTCATTGGTTTCCATTCTTGTGGAAGAGATCTAAGGAACTTGAGGTTAGAGTCTTTGGTTTGTAAGACTTTTCCATGCAGCTTCAGAGCATTTAGTAGCTTTTGAAATCTACTAAAAATATCAGTGAGACACCTTCTTCACAGTGAAAATACTCATATTGCTGAATTAGTAACTGCATCTTGTCTTCTCTTACTTGTTCAGTGCCATCACAGATTATTTGAATCGTGTCCCAAACTTCCTTGGATGTCTTGCAGTTAATGATGTTATCAAATATGTCACCATAAACTCCATTGAATAGAATATTCATGACCTTCTTGTCTTTCCTGACTTGTTCAATATCAGGGTCTGACCATTCATGCCTTGGTTTGGGAACATATGACTTATTTCCAGTTGCAGCTCCCATTGGTACATGAGGACCTCATCTTGAGAAAGAAGATGAAGATGCATTTTCACCTTCCAGTGGTGATAATTGTCTTTGTCCAGAAAAAGAATTTTGACTCTAACATCCTTCTTGTTCATATTGTTGTTTGTTTGATCTTTATACTCTTTGTACTTCAAGAGTTGGCTCTGATACCAATTGTTTGTCCCTAACAATACAACAAGAATTACAGAAGGGGGTTGAATGTAATTCCAGAAACTTTTTCTAAATTAAAAATTGTTCTTACTTGATAAAATATGAAAGCAATAAAAACAAATGCTTTTAAAACTTTCTGGTGGATATGAAAGTATCCACCAGATATATATATATATATCAAATAGAACTCTATGAAGCTAAAATGGATGACAACTGCTTTACAAGTTGAACAATCAAACTATAGAGAGATTCTTAACAAGTATAGCTTTATCTATCTCTCTTTGAAAATGTGTTTGCGTAGTTAATTGTTCTACTGGCTACACTTGGTTTATATATCACCAAGTTTACATGTGAATAAGAAAAGATAATAAAACAAAACATATCTAGTCTAACTTCATGTTGTTTCACTACTTTTTCAAGCATCTGTGAATATCTTTTCAATTGCATGGAAATGTTAATGCTTCTTGTTCTCGAATTCCTGCTAAACAGGCTCCCACATTCCTTTTGTAAACACCCGACGCATGTGACTGTGTTGTCATTATCAACTGATGTTTGAATATGATCATCTGTCGGGTAGCTTTGTCAAGCATCCGTCGGGTAGCTTTGTTGATCATCAATCGGGTAGCTTTGTTGATCATCCGTCGGGTAGCTATGTTGATCATCCGTCGGGTAGCTATTTGTCACATGACTCCATTTCATTTATATAGAATTACAAGACATTACTTATTTACAATTAATCCACCTATTCTGCATATCCACTAGTAGTCAACATGACTTATAAGCTCCTACAGAATCTAAATGTGCCACAATCTTATTTGGTACATAAGCTACTCACTCGATGGATGCAAAATAGTCATCCGTCGGGACTATAGAGTTCATCCGTCGGGACTATATTTGAACATCCGTCGAGTGCTATAATTTACACTAAGTTGAATCTACTAAGGTATTTTGTTAGTCTAATCATCAAGTTCAGAACATATTTTATAGATAACGTTTTTCTTATCGATTTGGTATATTATATGTCAAATTCTGAGTTCAATATCATATAGAAATGAATGTTTGATTCTCTTGAGTGTTCTTCGTGTTCTTGGCGACCCCTGACCCATTTCCCATCTCGATTACAACCCGGTTTCGATCTTTAAAAACCTAATTCCCTAATTCAATTCTGTTTGTACAGAATATATTTTTCTTATTTTATTTTTAAAAAAATATATTTTTCTTTTTAATTATTTTCAGGAATTGTTGCTATTTATTTTAAATTTCAAAATTTATTTATTTTTAATTCTGAAAATTATTTTTAATTCTAAAATAAATTGCAATTTGTTGTAGGGACTAAGGAGAGGTAGGACTCTTGAGGAAGAGGAGTTGATTCTACGGATGGGAAATGGAGCAAGAGTTGTTGCTGAGGCTGTAGGATCATTTCATTTACATATGCCTACGGGCAAGACTATTGTTTTAAATAATTGTTATTTTGTTCCCTCAATTGTGAGGAATATTATTTCTATTCCCATGTTAGACTTGGCTGGATTTTTGTTTATTATTCAAAATAATAAATGTTCAATTCTTAGAGATAACGTTCTTTATGGAAGTGGTATTTTAAATAATGGTCTACATATATGTGACGTAGAGCATAATTTACTATAAATTGAACATACTAATAAAAGAAAAAGGGATGATGAACATCTCACTTTTGTGGCACTGCAGACTTGGTCATATTAGTGAAAATAGACTGCGGACATTGCATAAGGAAGGGTTACTTGACCCCTTTGATTTTGAATCATATCCTAGATGCGAGTCTTGTCTATTGGGTAAAATGACCAAATCTCCATTTAATGGACATGGAGAGAGGGCTGCAGATTTGCTAGGATTGGTACACACAGATGTATGTGGACCAATGTCTACACAAGCCATGGGTGGATTTTCATACTTCATTACTTTCATAGATGATCGATCTAGATTCAGATATGTGTATTTGATGAAACACAAGTCTGAAGCCTTTGAAAAGTTCAAAGAATATAAGCATGAAATGGAGAAACAAACCAAACATAGTATTATAACTCTTCGATCAGATCGAGGTGGTGAATACTTGAATGGAGAGTTTCAAGATTATCTCAAAGAAAATGGTATAGTCTTCCAGTGGACTCCTCCATATAGTCCACAATTGAATGGGGTATCTGAAAGGAGAAATCGAACTTTGTTAGACATGGTTCGGTCCATGATGAGCTATGCGAATCTTCCAGTATTCCTGTGGGGTTAATTGGAAACCTCAGCATATTTACTGAATAAGGTGCCTTCCATATCTGTTCCTCAAACTCCATATGAGATATGGAAAAAAAGGAAACAGGGTCTTAAACACGTTAAGATTTGGGGATGTCCAGCTTATGTCAAGAAGGTTGACCCAAATAAGCTGGAATCTCAATCCGTAAAATGTAGTTTTGTGGGATATCCTAAAGAGACTTTAGGGTATTACTTTTACACCGATCATAGGGTGTTTGTCTCCAGACATGCTACCTTCTTGGAAAAGCAGTTTATCCTTGAAGGTAACAGTGGGAGCAAAATTGAACTTGATGAAGTTCAAGAAGCACAAACTACTACGGTTCAAGTGGAAACACCTGTTCAGATTGAACAACCTTCTGTGGAACAACCCATTCGTAGGTCAGGGAGAGTGTCTCGCCAACCTAAGAGGTATTATGGCCTTATCATTGAGAATGACAATGAGTTGTCAATCATTGATGATGACGACCCTATGACCTATAATGAGGCTATGAGTAGTGTTGACTCAGAGAAATGGCAAAGTGCCATGAAATCTGAAATGGAATATTGAACTTGATGAAGTTCAAGAAGCACAAACTACTACGGTTCAAGTGGAAACACCTGTTCAGACTGAACAACCTTCTGTGGAACAACCCATTCGTAGGTCAGGGAGAGTGTCTCGCCAACCTGAGAGGTATTATGGCCTTATCATTGAGAATAACAATGAGTTGTCAATCATTGATGATGACGACCCTATGACCTATAATGAGGCTATGAGTAGTGTTGACTCAGAGAAATGGCAAAGTGCCATGAAATCTGAAATGGAATCTATGTATACCAACCAAGTATGGACTTTGGTTGAAGCACCTGAGGTTGTGAAGCCTATTGAGTGCAAATGGGTATACAAAAGAAAGATTGGAGCAGATGGCCAGGTGGAGACCTATAAGGCCAGGCTCATGGCAAAAGGATTCAGACAAAGGCAAGGGATTTACATTGATGAAACCTTTTTGCTTGTAGCCCTGTTAAAATCAATTCGGATTTTGCTTGCGATTGCTGCTTACTACGACTATGAGATCTGGCAAATGGACGTGAAAACGGCCTTCCTCAATGGGAAACTTAAAGAGGAAGTGTATATGACACAACCATAGGGTTTTCTTTCCAAGGGAAATGAACACCTAGTGTGTAAGCTGCTGCGAACCATATATGGTTTAAAACAAGCTTCTCGTAGATGGAACATCCGTTTTGATGAGATAATCAAAGAGTTTGGTTTTATCAAAAAACATAGATGAACCATGTGTCTATAAAAAGGTTAGTGGGAGTGCGGTAACATTTCTTGTATTGTATTGAAAGAGGAGATGTCAAGATTGAGAGAGTTAACACACATAACAAAGTAGCAGACCCACTCACAAAGTCATTATCTCAGATTCACTTTGATTGTCATAAAGTGAAGATGGGTATTAGATACCAGGGCGATTGTCTTTAGTTCAAGTGGGAGATTGAAAGTGTTTGTTCTAAATCCAATCATGTATGATGAGTTAGGAAGAACTTTCTTGTATTCCTATTTGATTTCATTGATATTAATAAAAGACTTGTTATGTTTTTATTATAGGCTTTATCTATTTAAAGTGTTTTAAATAAGATGTTCCATAGTTTAGAGTAAAGCTTCTAGAATTATAATGAGATTATAATAGTGAGATCTAGAAGATGATAACTCTAGACTTAAACAGTTTCTAATCATAGGATAACTAATCGGATGTTAGTGGATCCGCAAAGATTTGTACATACTATGCTTGCTCCTTTCAGGAGGATGTCTATTCTCATAGGCATTTGTGTGGTGACACTATAGCTAGTATGTAAGTGCTTATTAGGGAATAAGTTCACTGAACATGACTCGATAAGTTGAACAACTAATAGAGATTACTCACGTGTCAATAGTTATTCACTGAGTGATAGTTGTATAAGTGTCCTTAGACTTGAGATCGTTAAAGTTATCTTATATATAATGAACTGTGCTTTGGTTTAGTCCTTAGTCTCAAGGACATCCATTAGGTCTATTCTGGGCATAGGGATTTGTGTATAGAGATAATTAACGTCAATAGAGGATCTACCCCTTCCAGTATAGGAAGAGAATATCCTATGTTATTCTTAGTATGCGAGTTCTGGAATCTCTGGCTAGAGTGTATGAAATTAGAAAGGAGTTTCTAATTTACATTAATATGAACTTTGCATTATGAATAAGAAATCATATGATTAAATTTGATAGGCCTGACACGAGATCCATGCCTTGTATTAAATCGGGATATTGTAAGGGTAGAAGGAATTCATTGTAACTAGTCACTGACAGGTTCTTGGTATTCTAAGCAGTGAATTCATATTATCCGGATAGTCGTGATATGTTGAGAAGCATCACTCACGATGTAGAATAAATATAATTAATCAGTTAATTATATTTAGTTAATTTTATTATTCATGTAAATAATTAATAAAAGTTTATTATTATTTATTTCTACTACCGGAATAATATTGAACCTACAGGGTCACACCATAAAGGAATATTTTCTTTGATGAAATAATGAGAGATAATTATATTCTAAGTAATTTAGAAAAAGAAATAATGATTAAAATAGTTTTAATTATTATTAGAGCGTTTTATAAAGATAAAATGTGGGGCTAATATATATATATTGATATATTATAAAAACCCTAGGAGAGCCCTATAAATAGAATGAGATGGCTCATTCTAAAACACAAAAAAATTTGGTTTTGTGAAAACCCTAGCCTCCATCTTCTTCCTCTCTCTCTCTCCCAAAATCTCCATTTTTATAAAAGCTCGGTTTTATAAAAAAAGTTCATCGAAGAGGATCGTTCTTGGTGGATACCTGTAGAGTGCTTCACACACTGAGGAGCAACTGCTAGCACTCCATTTTTATAAAGCTTCGATTCACAAGGTATGGTTACGATTCCTCAGTTTTTCCTTTTTATACATTTTTCTATATGTGCGGTAATGGTTTTTACGAAATAAATTGTTATATCACGCTTCCGCTCATCCGTAAATTCCTTCAGTCTTCACAATTGCATGGAAATGATAATGCTTCTTTGTTCTCTAACACCTGCAATTAGGCTGCCACATTCCATTTGCAAACACCCAACGCATGTGACTGTGTTATCACTGTCAACAACTATTTGAATTAGAACATCTTTCGGGTCATTGTTGATCATCCATCGGGTGATTTTGTTGAGCATCCATCGGGTGATTTTGTTGAACCATCCGCCGGGAGCCTTTTATGTCACTTGTATACAGAATTACAAGACATCTTATATTTACACTTAGTCACCCTATTTTGTATATCAACTAGTAATCAACATGACTTATATACTCCTACAGGATCTACACATTGTTGCTTGCAGAAATGTGCTACAATCTTATTGTTACATAAGCTACACTCTCGATGGATGTTCAGTTACCATCCATCGAGACTATTAAGATCATCCGTCGGGATAGTAATAAAGCATCCGTCGAATACACCAAGTCAAATCTACTAAGGTGTTTTGTTAATCTAATTATCAAGTACACAACATATTCCTAACAGATTTGAGAGAGAGAGAGAGAGAGAGACAAGTGAAAGGGGGAAACAGAGATGGGTATTTTGACTAAAATTTTCAAGATCTAGTTTTTGGATCTGCTCAAAATTTTGGTTTACCGCTTTGCCAAACAGTTTAGCCGTGAACCAATTTCATTTTTTTATTTTTTTATTTAATTTTCAATAATTATTCTATAACAAATGATAATTAGTTACATAAAATTAATCATTAATTTATAGTTATTATCGTGTTATTTTTTAATAGCTCATATATTACAAATGGCAATTAGTTTATTATTTTAATTAAATTTTAAAAATTTAAAACTATCACAGGATGTCATTTTCTATAACCAGCTATACTAGCTATTTCACTCAAATTATTTAATTGAGTACAATGTATTCATTATAAACTCAAATAAAATATTACATAATTTATTAAAATTTAATTATTAGTTTTTCTACTAAATAAAATATATTCATCTTAAATTTATTTCAGTTTTATAATCTTTATAAAAATATAAATAGTTTAGTATGTTGAAGATCGTAACTTTTGGAAAAAAAAACATAAAAATATTAATTAAACATCAATTATGTTTAATGAATTATTTTATCATGAGTTAAAACTAAAATTTACTTTTTTCATAGTCTATAGTAACACAATCTAATGTGTTGGTGTGTGTAACACCTTATTGAGCTACAACAACACGCTTTTAGCCCTACAGTAACACCCGTAACTATGATGTTGTTTTAGAGCCAAAATTTCTTACATATTGTAACATTAGCTAAAGCAACACCTATGCTGAAATGTTTAAATAGGTCATCTATGGCGTAGTGTTTTTCAAATACCGCGAGGTACAAATAAAGGGTGTCCTCCGGATTTGATTTAGCCAACAACGGGGCTTCGGTTATGTACTTCTTTAGCTGTTCAAAGGCCTCTTGGCTCTCAGCTGTCCACTTAAAATTCTTCACCTTCTTAAGGGTTTTGAAAAAGGGCAGACATTTGTCTCCAGATGATAGGGAATAAAAATAACCCTAATTGCGGAGTTAATATCGCATTAATTAGACCTGATTTGGTCAAAGGGCAATGCCCAATTAATGAGGCCCAAAACCCTAACTATTTATTAAATTAGTAATTAATAAAGGGGCTAATTAAACAACCCAATGAATGTGTTCAAATAAATAACTACTTCTACAAGAAGTAGCCTCCAAGCAACCCAAATTCAGAAGGAAACTAATTCCTGCTTTCGAGGACTCCAAAGTCCAGTTTAAGAAGGGGACTTTCCCATCAAGTCACCCAATTTTATCATAATTCCTAGACTCTGAACATCTATATAAAGGGTCTTACCCCTTCAACTTCAGCAGAATATTTTGGGGACAAGAGCTCTAGATGTCACCACCATGAAACCACGTTTTGGAAGATAGCTTTAAGCATCGTAAAACCGCGAAGGCGTCCTTCAAGCCACGAGGCCATTACCTGGAACGACGTTTTAGACTTAGTCCTTGAAGGACATGAAAGTCACTACGTCCTTGGTGAGCTCTCGCTGTCATAGCCCCGAGGGCAAGCATCACCAAGAACTACGTTTTGGATTGATCCTAGGCATACGTCGAGGTACGTAGGCATCTTGTGAGGGCAGATTCAAGCCACGAAACACAAGCACAGCCATTAAAGCTCGAAGCTTATCAAACCTTAACATTAAATACACGCAATAAATAAATACCTGTTTTTTATCCATAAGATTTGGCACCGTCTGTGGGACAAGGACGAAAACCATGAAAGCACGAAGAAGCACCGAGAAACCACCTAATGAGATGTGCAATATTGCATCCAATGTTGAGATTCCACCACAGTCAAACCTCAATATTTGAGAGACTAATCTCTCAGGGACAGAGATCCCCATTACCCAACTGCTGGTACAACGGTCTCCAACCGCAAAGGGATGAAGAATCAAGGGAAGAGTCCCAAACTATAGATGGTACTCTCACTAATGAGTACCGGAATTTCAGATGTTAATAATTGTGCTTGCCTCAAGGGTGAATGATCACCCACCTTATGGGATGTAAAATTTTGAGGAAGGACACAAGACCGAGTACATGAGGACTACGAACATCAGTATTTGTAAGGGCTAAACCTTATTGAAGGAAGAAGTTGTGATTTCTATAATCCCCATATCGAGGATAGTGATCATTCATATAAAGAGAAGATCGCCCCAAGAAGGGTGTAGCCGATTGAGGAACCTGTTGTTAAAGGGCGTTTTTAGCCCCGAAGACGCGAAATGATGAATTCCCAAATCATAAAGAAGAGGAATTGTGCTCATGAAGAACACATCCGAAAATCCCAAAAAGATATAAAATTATGAAGCAATCAATATCTACCAGCCACAACTCAAGTTGTCGCTTCCATCATTGGAGCACCACAACTTTCAATCACAAAACCAAGAAGCTGGTCCCACAATAATGGGATTCCTTGTGACCCGAAAGCTAATTCTAGGGACCAATCCCCAATCTCAAGGAATTTAAAACTAGGGGATAAAACCCCAGTCGGATTTCGGATGTTAACAATTATGGAGAAACGCTACCCACCTGACTGGAGTAAACTTCACCGTCGAACACAGTAGGATTATGAATTCCGGTATTTGCAGGGGCTGATCCTCATTCATAAACAATTATGAGATTTTTATAGTTCCAAATGCCTAGGACAGTGATCGTCTATCTGATAAGGTGACCGAGCCATGAAGGAGACAACCAAACAAATAGCCCATTTATAGAATACATTCTCAGTCTCGAGATCGCGGAATGTTGATTCTTTAACCCATTGCAAAAAAGAATTCGAGCTCATGAGGAGCACATCAACAAGATTTAACAAGTTGGGAGATGCGTTAGGCAAAAACTTGATCTTAATCCGAAGGGACGATTTAAGATCCCCAAATTCGAAAAATAGAATCCTCAAGTTTAAGGTTCGAATCCCCAATTTCAGATGGTAATTGAGACCTTAGCTCTACCACTGTCCTCATTTCCCGAACCATGGACGATCCAGGATATGAATTAAAGGTTATAACTAAGGAAGTGGAATTCAACATAAACCGTGCAAAGGATAGACACCCCCTTATATTCAAGGATTGAAACCCATCAATGACCAAATTCGTGATTATTCTAGTGCCTAGACAGAGGACGATGAAACATGAATCCTTGTATGACGTAGACCGATTCAAAGAAAACCCATGATCAACATATACTTGAGTAATAGGATGTCAGTGATAGTCCAATAAGGAGCCTGGATAATGAACTTAAGTTATCGTTGGCCCAAATCAATATGAAAAACAGACATAGGTTGCAACAACAGGGAGGTGAAAATAAATAACATGAAGAAGAATTTGGCCCCCGATAGGAGGCGATGAAGATAACAATTAGAAGCAAAAAAAGGATCAAAAGTGTGATGCTAAGGATAAGTATCTCTGATGGAGACTTTACCCCAAGAAAGAACAACAGAGAACCGAAGTTCACCAAGCATGCACGTTTTAATGCTCTAGAAAGCCGACTCTTGATAAATATGAAAAGATGAAGACTGTAGATGGCCGATGCCACTGGGAACCAACCCTGAAAAGAGGAACAAGAATTTATATCCAAGATTTCACGATGAGGATATCGGCGATTGTCGTTAGCTAAGGAATAAAATTGAGTTCCTAGTCCAGAGAGGGTTCACCAAGATAGTGAAGGAAGCAATAAAGTGAAAGATTATAAATAATAGAGGGGAGAACATGATATTCTAGAGAAACACGCATCCCTGAGTGCTAGTTATCAAAATGATCTTTAGAAGGCTAACGACTGATGGGACTTCAAGAAGCTCAATGAAAGATTGTGCCCGAAATATAGTACACCGTATGGAGCGACAGTGGAAATGGCCACTAACTTTGATGATTCTGATTCGGAGGGGATGAAATTCCTCCATGAAGACCCGATGGTCATCACACTATAATATAAAACTCTGAAAGATTCTTGGCAAATGGGACTCGCTAATTCCCAACTTGTCTTTTATGATATGTTACCATGATTAAAGGCCCGAATGAGTCGGGGAGCAGGTCCTCCCAAAAGAAGATGTGGAATTCCGAAAGTTCAACGAGCAATGAAGAAATTCAATAGCAGATACGATTCTTATCCACTTGTAACCAAGTACAGTGAGAAAAAAAAGAGGAATTCGTGCCCTTGGCAGGCGAGAAACCATAAAACAGTAAGCTAATTATAAGGACAACATTTCTAAGGTACCACTCCTTATTAACTTTGTAATATTATGTATCTTTTTGCTGCTTTTATTTTGAGAAACTAGATGCCACCTACCAAAGGTTAGAAAGTAAAATTTTTTGAGCATCTATATTGAAAGACCATGAGAGTCTATAGTATAATGAAATTAAGAGCCTAGATAAGGCAAAATACATGAAACACCTCCGAGAGGGATTTGAAGTGCTGATGCACCACAAGGTAATGTTAAATCCTACAAGGTGTGCCTTCGAGGTAGGATCTGTAAATTTTTGGGCCACATCTCTGAGTGGGAAATCAAGGCCATGTTGATAAGATTCCTGGTTATGGAACCCTCATCTTTCATTAAGAACATAGAGAAACTAAATAGTGCGATTTAGGAGAGGTTCATCTCCGAACCCAGTGATAAGTGTTTTCTCTTCTTCACGGTATTAAAGAAAGTAAAGGACCCTTTATGGATTGATGAAAGCCATGTAATCTTTAAGAAATTGAAGAAGCAGAAAACCGGAACATTGGAAGAAGTACTAAATTTATACATGGAAAACTCAATTGTGTAATTGAGATTTGCCTCTGTGAGAAAAGACATGGAGGTTCAGCAACCCATATGTTGGGACATTGAAAAATTATGTGAATAACTCTAGTATTGAGAAGTTTGCGTTAGCCATGACCACGGCATGAGGAAGTTAAACTGTATTTCCAAATGTGCAAAACTAGCCCCGGGGGCCCAATGTACAGCCCTAAGGCTGGTGGAAGGTGGTTTAAGTGGATAACCGTGCCTGAAGAATTTAGTATAAACATGTACATTATTTAAGGTTCAAGATTTGACCGACTTCATGGTTGAATGTCCTATTGACAACCAAGAAGTCGGGGGGCAGGATGAGATACCCTATGAGGGCAAGGAAACATGTGAGACAAAATAAAGATATCATACTGAAGTACCATTTGCTTTTCTTTTTTAATGGGACATTCAAAACAAAAGTGAGTGTTGCAAATTCATGACGGATTAATGATATAGTTAACCTCAACATCGGATTTCTCAATAACGAATGATGAAGTTGAAAATAAGGCCTCGATGGTCAGACTTGGTATAGCTCGAACCTTGAAGGTTGAAAACCTCAAATTCTATGGAGACTCGGTGTTGGTGATTTCTCAAGTAAATGGGGAATTCGAAACAAGGTATGAGAAAGGCATGCGAAGCCGTGAATAAATTCAATGGATGTTACGTAAAGTTACATCCTAGTGGAAGAAATCATAAAGGATAATGTCCTATTTGAGTTTGCATATTCAACGATAGAGATTTATAAATTTCGGAACCTGAAGCATGGATTCCAAGTTGATACCACCAGTAGGTGTGGAAAATTGTTGGGTTAATTTTATGAAGGTTAACCTAGAAACTAGTGATTGCCCAATACATATGAGGTATGAAATCCATTGGAAAAGTGTCTAGGTACGCTTTGGTTGAGAGGAGTTAGGTAAGAAATTCTTTGTGATTCCATACTCGGAATACCTGGGACCTTAGAAGTGGAACTAACCTCGAAAGAAGTTCATCCATGAGCAGCACCCGGGGGCAGGGCTGGCACCAAAAAAAGGTAGTCGAGCAGAATTCAGCTCGAAAAGAGACTGAATCCTGACCGAAATACGGTTCAACCAGAAGGCTGAAGTTTTAGAATCAATAGATTCATCAACAAGATATGAGAGACGTGTGAAGTTATGACTGAATTTGATGAATTCTACATCCTGAGGAAGTAAGACATGCGGGCCGTGACTCAAGAGATACAAAATTATACGGGAAGTTTTTACTTCTAAGTCTCAAAGACCAAAACTAATACAAAGCTGATAGCACCGATATGTGTGATGATTCATTGCCTGGAAGTCTCGACTCAAACTAGTCGATGACCCGACGATGCCATGGAAGCATGAAAAATGCTGGAAAAAGCTTTGAAGCTTGATCCGATTTCACGGACTTTATACAAGAAGTAGTTCGTGACTCCTTACCTGAAATGCCTGAGAACACAAAAAATGGAGTCGGTCTTAAAGTAATACATGAGAAGAAACATGGGCTACGCTCGGGGGCAAGGTTGTCACTTAAAATGTATCCTATTTAGATTATATTATCCAAAGATATGGTCGATGCCAAAGTTTGTGAGAGGAAAGTATACCTGATTTCGGAAGCACACACATGTAGTTTGGAAATCTTATGAGATATCGATTTTAACCAATTCCCATGTCTCATTTACAACGTATAAGATTGATACTCTTGATACATTCCCATAGTCAGTGCCCGGAGGTAGATCTTGACACAAAGAGGATTGAGGCTATAACGTTAGTTGTATAACCAACATCCAAGTGACACAACTCTCGTAGAAAAGTGCGATATAAAGGTATGAACTCCCATGAATCCTAGTGATAGGTGATAGAAGACAGTACAACATCAATGATGTAAGAAGAGAGATAGTAAATCTTGCTCCACAGGAAGTCGAGTAATCCTTGACTTACATAGACTTCCTCCTCCAAATTCCCATTCAGAAAGGCACTTTTGACATCCATTTGATAGACTTTGAAATTGGCATGAGCTGCATAGGCTAGGAAAATTCTGATGGCTTCTAGTCTTGCAACAGGAGCAAAGGTTTCATAAAAATCAATTTCCTCTTGTTGACAATAGCCCTTAGTAACCAATCTAGCTCTGTTCGTTATAATTATGCCATTTTCATCCATCTTATTTCTGAATACCCATTTGGTGTCAATTGAGTTCTTTCCCCAAGGCTTGGGTACCAGCTTCCAAACATTGTTCATTTCAAATTGGTTTAGCTTTTCCTGCATAGCTAAAATCCAATCAGGATCTAACAGAGCTTCTTCTACCTTCTTTGGTTCTTCCTTTGATAGGAAGCTACTATACTGACATTCTTCTTGAGTTGCTTTCCTTGTTTGAACTCTAGAAGATGCATCACCAATAATTAGCTCATAAGGGTGATCTCTTATCCATTTTCTCTAGTTGAGGTAGATTTGCTCTAGATGAAGAGGCCTCGTTGTTGTCTTGATAAGTGACTGAGTTTTGATTATGAGAAACTCCCCATGAGTTTGTGAATCTTTGATTTGAGAAATGGGAACTTTCTGTGAGTGATCTACCTTGACTTTCAGCTTCTCTTAATGACCCGACGGATGATTCACTTTGAGTCCCGACGGATGAGGCTGATTGTCACCCGACGGATAAGGCAAATTGTCTCGCGAAGGATGAAGTAATTTATAACTCGATGGATAATGAGTTATGAGCTTCATTAGTTATAGATTTTTTTGTATTATCCTTAGTGATTATTTCTTGGTCACCCTCATCATCACTGTCATCACTAACCATCTCCACATTATCAAACTTGAGGCTCTCATGGAAATCTCCATCTTGCAGTCCTTCAATCTTTTTGTCATCAAACACAACATGTATTGATTCCACAACAATGTTGGTTCTTAGATTGTAGACTCTATATGCTTTTCCCACAGCATATCCAACAAAAATTCCTTCATCAGCTTTAGCATCAAACTTCCCATGTTGATCAGTTTGATTCTTCAAGATATAACATTTGCAGCCAAAGACATGAAGTAAATTTAGAGTTGGTTTTCAGTTCTTGAAAAATTGGTACGGATTCATGCACTTTGCTTGATTCACCAAAGAGATATTTTAAGTGTAGCAGGCAGTATTTACAACTTCAGCCCAAAAGTATGTAGGTAACTTTGATTCTTCAAGCATTGTCCTTGTAGCTTCAATAAGGAATCTATTCTTTCTTTCCACTACTCCATTTTATTGAGGAGTTCTTGCTGCAGAAAATTCATGCATAACCCTAATTTATTCACAAAATGATCTCCTCACAGAATTCTTAAACTCAGTTCCATTGTCACTCCTGATTCTCCTTACCTTAAAATTAGGATGATTGTTGACTTGCCTTATGTGATTGATGATGATTTCACTAGCTTCATCTTTAGACTTCAGGATATATGTCCAAGAGAACTTTGAGAAATAATCCACAATTACTAGGCAAAATATTTTCCTTGAGATGGACAACATATTGACTGGTCCAAACAAATCCATGTGTTACAATTGCAAAGGTTTTTCAATTGTTGAATCAAGCTTCTTTCTGAATGATGCTTTGATTTTCTTTCCCTTTTGGCAAGCATCACACAGTCCATCTTTTATAAACTCCACTTGAGGGATACCTCTAACCAGTTCTTTCTTGACAAGATCATTCATGGTCTTGAAGTTTAGATGGGACAGCTTCTTGTGCCATAGCCAACTTTCATCTTGACTTGCTTTACTGAGAAGGCAAGTGACAGATTCTGCATTTAATGAGTTAAAGTCAGCTAGATACACATTGCCTTTTCTCACTCTAGTGAGAATCACTTTGTTGCTCTTTTTGTTTGTCACAACACAGGATACCGAATTGAATGTTACTGAGTTGCCCTTATCACAAAGCTGGCTGATGCTCAACAAATTGTGCTTGAGACCATCCACTAGATCAACTTCTTCAATGATGACATTGTCTTTTGAAATCAAGCCATATCCCATAGTAAAACCCTTGTTGTCATCTCCAAAAGTAATACTTGGGCCAGCTCTTTCCTTGAACTCAGTGAGCAGAATAGAATCTCCAGTCATATGCCTTGAGCAACCACTATCCAGATACCAAAGATTCTTTCTATTTCCCTGGACACATAAAAATCAAATCAAGTTGATTTTCGTACCCAAGTTTCCTTGGGTCCTGCCTTCTTAGCTTTCTTCTTTGGTTTCTTAGGCTTAATCTCATTTGACTTGGGAATTTATGATTCATCCTTGGTCATTTGAGATGGGCCTTTGAAACCAGTCATTTGAGCAGAATTATTATGCACAATTTGATTAACAGGAAAATGCATGTTATTTGCAAACGTATTATTCCAGTAGGGCATGCTAAATGGCATTTGAGGCATACTAAATGCAGAATAATAAGGATTGGGTGCAAATAACATATCAGTAAATTATGCATTCATATTCTGAGTAGACATAACATTCATAGGCATGACAAACATGGCATTCATGTTGGAAAAAGAAGGAGGTACAGTCATGGAAGTAGGCATGACAATTTTTCAATTAACAAACAAATGATTAACACTACCACACTTAACACGGATTTTTTCTTGGAGCATATTTATCAGGTGTGTAGTTGTTATGTTTGTTAATTCCTACTTTCCCATTTCTATTGTTCTTTTTTTATCATTTGTTTTAACCTCAATCTTTTCTAATATGTCATTCAATTGCTTGATGGACAGATGACCAACATTGAGTTTCTTTTCCTTCTTGACTTGACTTGATTCTCCTGGAACAAAATTCTTGGTGACAGATCCATATTTCTCATTCAGCTTGGCTAGCTTGGCTTTGCTCACTGGTTTACTCAAAGCCGACGGATGTGGCTCTCTTTCACTCGATGGATAATCATTTTGATTATCCGAGGGACGATCTTCATCATCCGTCGAGTACACATCTGTAGACAGTCCTTCAACCAAATTGGATTCCATCTTTTCCTTGCTTTTCTTCCAGGCTGCATCACAAAAGGACTCAATTCCTTGAATTTTGGTGATTTGAGCATGGACATCTCTGGATGATTTCCATGCCTTGATCACTTCTTGTTCACGATCAAGATGCTTCTTCAAAATTTCTTCTTTCTTAAAGGACTCGGTTAATTCCTCCTTAGCAATCTTACACTCAATTCTTAATTTCTCAAATTAATGAACTGAGACTCTAGCACATTGTTCCCCTCACTTAAAAACAAATTGTTTTATTTAATTTTAGCATTTTCTTTGGTGAGAGACTTAAGAGTAACACGCAAGTGATATAATTATGTGGACATATCATTAATTGCATCATTACACTCATCTTTAGTTAAATGTGCTAGGTTAGTGGTGATTACCTGATTACTTGAAGAACTTATTTCTGTCTCATCAGACTTGGCCATCAGGGCTAGGTTGACATAGCTTGTTTCTTCATCTTCATCTGGTCCAGTAGCTGCCCAGTCATTTTCTTGTATTATGAAAGCCCTTTCCTTTTGCTTGAGCAACTCAAAGTATTTCTGTATATAATCAACAGGCTCAAACTTTTTCTTGGAATCTGACTTTCTGCATTCATTTGCAAAATGACCAGCTAATCCACATTTGAAACATTTAAATTTTGATTTATCCACCATGTTTCTATTTGGCTTAGTATCTCCAAAGTTCTTTTTGAACTTGAGCTTGGAAAACCTTCTGGATAAGAATGCTAAGTGTTCTTCAATATCATTTATGTCATCTTGACTCAATTGATCTTCATTTTCAGCTACCAACCCTTTGCCCTTGCTTTCACAGACCTTTGATGTAGATTCAACAGCTTCTATCATCATCTCGTTCTCTTCTCTAACTCAGCAACCAATGCTATGGACCCTTCTTTCTTCCTTCCTTTCTCCATCCTTTCATCTTGCTCTATTTCAAGTTCATAAGTCTTCAGAATGCCATACAGTCTCTCTAGGGTAAACTCTTGTATTCTTGTGAATTTCTCAAGGAGACTGTCATTGGTTTCCATTCTTGTGGAAGAGATCTAAGGAACTTGAGGTTAGAGTCTTTGGTTTGTAAGACTTTTCCATGCAGCTTCAGAGCATTTAGTAGCTTTTGAAATCTACTAAAAATATCAGTGAGACACCTTCTTCACAGTGAAAATACTCATATTGCTGAATTAGTAACTGCATCTTGTCTTCTCTACTTGTTCAGTGCCATCACAGATTATTTGAATCGTGTCCCAAACTTCCTTGGATGTCTTGCAGTTAATGATGTTATCAAATATGTCACCATAAACTCCATTGAATAGAATATTCATGACCTTCTTGTCTTTCCTGACTTGTTCAATATCAGGGTCTGACCATTCATGCCTTGGTTTGGGAACATATGACTTATTTCCAGTTGCAGCTCCCATTGGTACATGAGGACCTCATCTTGAGAAAGAAGATGAAGATGCATTTTCACCTTCCAGTGGTGATAATTGTCTTTGTCCAGAAAAAGAATTTTGACTCTAACATCCTTCTTGTTCATATTGTTGTTTGTTTGATCTTTATACTCTTTGTACTTCAAGAGTTGGCTCTGATACCAATTGTTTGTCCCTAACAATACAACAAGAATTACAGAAGGGGGTTGAATGTAATTCCAGAAACTTTTTCTAAATTAAAAATTGTTCTTACTTGATAAAATATGAAAGCAATAAAAACAAATGCTTTTAAAACTTTCTGGTGGATATGAAAGTATCCACCAGATATATATATATATATCAAATAGAACTCTATGAAGCTAAAATGGATGACAACTGCTTTACAAGTTGAACAATCAAACTATAGAGAGATTCTTAACAAGTATAGCTTTATCTATCTCTCTTTGAAAATGTGTTTGCGTAGTTAATTGTTCTACTGGCTACACTTGGTTTATATATCACCAAGTTTACATGTGAATAAGAAAAGATAATAAAACAAAACATATCTAGTCTAACTTCATGTTGTTTCACTACTTTTTCAAGCATCTGTGAATATCTTTTCAATTGCATGGAAATGTTAATGCTTCTTGTTCTCGATTCCTGCTAAACAGGCTCCCACATTCCTTTTGTAAACACCCGACGCATGTGACTGTGTTGTCATTATCAACTGATGTTTGAATATGATCATCTGTCGGGTAGCTTTGTCAAGCATCCGTCGGGTAGCTTTGTTGATCATCAATCGGGTAGCTTTGTTGATCATCCGTCGGGTAGCTATGTTGATCATCCGTCGGGTAGCTATTTGTCACATGACTCCATTTCATTTATATAGAATTACAAGACATTACTTATTTACAATTAATCCACCTATTCTGCATATCCACTAGTAGTCAACATGACTTATAAGCTCCTACAGAATCTAAATGTGCCACAATCTTATTTGGTACATAAGCTACTCACTCGATGGATGCAAAATAGTCATCCGTCGGGACTATAGAGTTCATCCGTCGGGACTATATTGAACATCCGTCGAGTGCTATAATTTACACTAAGTTGAATCTACTAAGGTATTTTGTTAGTCTAATCATCAAGTTCAGAACATATTTATAGATAACGTTTTTCTTATCGATTTGGTATATTATATGTCAAATTCTGAGTTCAATATCATATAGAAATGAATGTTTGATTCTCTTGAGTGTTCTTCGTGTTCTTGGCGACCCCTGACCCATTTCCCATCTCGATTACAACCCGGTTTCGATCTTTAAAAACCTAATTCCCTAATTCAATTCTGTTTGTACAGAATATTTTTTTCTTATTTTATTTTTAAAAAATATATTTTTCTTTTTAATTATTTCAGGAATTGTTGCTATTTATTTTAAATTTCAAAATTTATTTATTTTTAATTCTGAAAATTATTTTTAATTCTAAAATAAATTGCAATTTGTTGTAGGGACTAAGGAGAGGTAGGACTCTTGAGGAAGAGGAGTTGATTCTACGGATGGGAAATGGAGCAAGAGTTGTTGCTGAGGCTGTAGGATCATTTCATTACATATGCCTACGGGCAAGGACTATGTTTTAAATAATTGTTATTTTGTTCCCTCAATGGAGGAATATTATTTCTATTCCCATGTTAGACTTGGCTGGATTTTTGTTTATTATTCAAAATAATAAATGTTCAATTCTTAGAGATAACGTTCTTTATGGAAGTGGTATTTTAAATAATGGTCTACTAATATGTGACGTAGTAGAGCATAATTACTATAAATTGCACCTACTAATAAAAGAAAAAGGGATGATGAACATCTCACTTTTGTGGCACTGCAGACTTGGTCATATTAGTGAAAATAGACTGCGGACATTGCATAAGGAAGGGTTACTTGACCCCTTTGATTTTGAATCATATCCTAGATGCGAGTCTTGTCTATTGGGTAAAATGACCAAATCTCCATTTAATGGACATGGAGAGAGGGCTGCAGATTTGCTAGGATTGGTACACACAGATGTATGTGGACCAATGTCTACACAAGCCATGGGTGGATTTTCATACTTCATTACTTTCATAGATGATCGATCTAGATTCAGATATGTGTATTTGATGAAACACAAGTCTGAAGCCTTTGAAAAGTTCAAAGAATATAAGCATGAAATGGAGAAACAAACCAAACATAGTATTATAACTCTTCGATCAGATCGAGGTGGTGAATACTTGAATGGAGAGTTTCAAGATTATCTCAAAGAAAATGGTATAGTCTTCCAGTGGACTCCTCCATATAGTCCACAATTGAATGGGGTATCTGAAAGGAGAAATCGAACTTTGTTAGACATGGTTCGGTCCATGATGAGCTATGCGAATCTTCCAGTATTCCTGTGGGGTTAATTGGAAACCTCAGCATATTTACTGAATAAGGTGCCTTCCATATCTGTTCCTCAAACTCCATATGAGATATGGAAAAAAAGGAAACAGGGTCTTAAACACGTTAAGATTTGGGGATGTCCAGCTTATGTCAAGAAGGTTGACCCAAATAAGCTGGAATCTCAATCCGTAAAATGTAGTTTTGTGGGATATCCTAAAGAGACTTTAGGGTATTACTTTTACACCGATCATAGGGTGTTTGTCTCCAGACATGCTACCTTCTTGGAAAAGCAGTTTATCCTTGAAGGTAACAGTGGGAGCAAAATTGAACTTGATGAAGTTCAAGAAGCACAAACTACTACGGTTCAAGTGGAAACACCTGTTCAGATTGAACAACCTTCTGTGGAACAACCCATTCGTAGGTCAGGGAGAGTGTCTCGCCAACCTAAGAGGTATTATGGCCTTATCATTGAGAATGACAATGAGTTGTCAATCATTGATGATGACGACCCTATGACCTATAATGAGGCTATGAGTAGTGTTGACTCAGAGAAATGGCAAAGTGCCATGAAATCTGAAATGGAATATTGAACTTGATGAAGTTCAAGAAGCACAAACTACTACGGTTCAAGTGGAAACACCTGTTCAGACTGAACAACCTTCTGTGGAACAACCCATTCGTAGGTCAGGGAGAGTGTCTCGCCAACCTGAGAGGTATTATGGCCTTATCATTGAGAATAACAATGAGTTGTCAATCATTGATGATGACGACCCTATGACCTATAATGAGGCTATGAGTAGTGTTGACTCAGAGAAATGGCAAAGTGCCATGAAATCTGAAATGGAATCTATGTATACCAACCAAGTATGGACTTTGGTTGAAGCACCTGAGGTTGTGAAGCCTATTGAGTGCAAATGGGTATACAAAAGAAAGATTGGAGCAGATGGCCAGGTGGAGACCTATAAGGCCAGGCTCATGGCAAAAGGATTCAGACAAAGGCAAGGGATTTACATTGATGAAACCTTTTTGCTTGTAGCCCTGTTAAAATCAATTCGGATTTTGCTTGCGATTGCTGCTTACTACGACTATGAGATCTGGCAAATGGACGTGAAAACGGCCTTCCTCAATGGGAAACTTAAAGAGGAAGTGTATATGACACAACCATAGGGTTTTCTTTCCAAGGGAAATGAACACCTAGTGTGTAAGCTGCTGCGAACCATATATGGTTTAAAACAAGCTTCTCGTAGATGGAACATCCGTTTTGATGAGATAATCAAAGAGTTTGGTTTTATCAAAAAACATAGATGAACCATGTGTCTATAAAAAGGTTAGTGGGAGTGCGGTAACATTTCTTGTATTGTATTGAAAGAGGAGATGTCAAGATTGAGAGAGTTAACACACATAACAAAGTAGCAGACCCACTCACAAAGTCATTATCTCAGATTCACTTTGATTGTCATAAAGTGAAGATGGGTATTAGATACCAGGGCGATTGTCTTTAGTTCAAGTGGGAGATTGAAAGTGTTTGTTCTAAATCCAATCATGTATGATGAGTTAGGAAGAACTTTCTTGTATTCCTATTTGATTTCATTGATATTAATAAAAGACTTGTTATGTTTTTATTATAGGCTTTATCTATTTAAAGTGTTTTAAATAAGATGTTCCATAGTTTAGAGTA